>NW_021822266.1:495317-568212 GCF_901001165.1 Salmo trutta
GGGGAGATGCTCCACAGTATGGTTGGGGTCCCCAGGGGGAGATGGCTCCAGTAATGGAGTTGGGGTGCCCAGGGGGAGATGGCGCCAGTATGGAGTTGGGGTCCCAGGGGGAGATGGCGCCAGTATGGAGTTGGGGTCCCAGGGGAGATGGCTCCAGTATGGAGTTGGGGTCCCAGCGGGAGATGGCTTCAGTATGGAGTTGGGGGGCCAGACCCTGGTCTCTACACAATGAGAACAGTCTTTACAGCAGATACTGCCTGCTGTGAATTATTAGTATCTTTCATACAAATGCTAACCTCGTGACCCATTCCATACATCTGTTGTTTGTCATGAACATCCAGGAGGATTAACTGTTCTATAAAACGCTGCGTCTCAAATCCCCTCGTTGGGCTCTCAACGAATCACCTACGGGAGGGTCGCTGACAAGCTCCATTACTGCACTAATTAAATAATACAACTTGGATTGTTTTGAATAAATATAAAATACTCTCCTTTTGATTACAATAATTCCACCACAGTTATCGTTCAACGATACCTGTGTGTGACATGTATGTATGTATGTATGTATGTGTGTATGTGTGTGTATATACACCTGGCCTCAGTGTAGAGCTGCTCCTTCCTCAGCAGGGCTCCCAGCAGGGACAGCAGAGTGCTGAAGTGTTTCCTGGTTGCCGTGGTTACCGTGCTGATGACCGCCCCGTCAAAGAGAGAAGGGGAGGAGGAGGACAGGCTGGACGAGATGAAGTGATCATGTCTGAAAAACAGAGGGAGCGACAGAGAGACAGAGGATTGAAAGAGAAGGCCAATTAGAATGTGGTGAACTATGTTTAAAAAAAGGATCAACGTTTTGTATTAAACTGTGACTGTTACCTGGTACAGTGTGAGTACAGGGTATATAACAGCATACTGAACAGCAGGGTGGTAGTGTGTGTTACCTGGTACAGTGTGAGTACAGGGTATATAACACAGCATACTGAACAGCAGGGTGGTAGTGTGTGTTACCTGGTACAGTGTGAGTACAGGGTATATAACACAGCATACTGTACAGCAGGGTGGTAGTGTGTGTGTTACCTGGTACAGTGTGAGTACAGGGTATATAACACAGCATACTGAACAGCAGGGTGGTAGACGGCCAGGTCAGAGTGGACCAACATCAGGTTCTGACTCAACAACGCAAACACCGTCGGAGACAGAGCCCACATCTACAGAGAGGGGGAAAGGAGGGGGACAACGAGACGGGACGGGACAGAGAGCAGAGGTACATTTTAAGTTACAGTTCAGTCATGTTACTTGGTGTTGCTGATGGTAGTGCAATGTGTGTGTTGCGTAGCGTACCCCTATGAGTGAGTTCTTGGTATTGCCGATGGTGGTGAGGGCTGACAGGTTGAAGATGAGGGTGAACTCTGCCCTCTCTGGGGTGAGGGTGAGGGGGGCGAAGACAGGGTGCTGAATGCCGGGAAAGGGTGGAGGGGTCGGGGAGGGGGTACCAGGGGTCGGGGAGAGGCCCAGAGGGACCAGAAGGCTGGACAGGGCACAGGCCATCTCTCCCAGAACCAGTTTATACGCAGCTTCCAGAATGGGAATGTTCTTTAGGCTCAAAACAGACTGGTACACACCCAGGGCTGCTGACATCACCTGGAGAAAGAGAGATACAGACACACAGAGACACAGAGACACAGAGACACAGAGACACAGAGACACAGAGAGACAGAGAGACAGAGAGACAGAGAGACAGAGAGAGAGAGAGAGATACAGACACACAGAGAGAGAGAAGACAGACGGAAACACCCAGTAAAAACATGTCTTAATGGTTTCCAATCAACCTTTCTGATTGAAAACTAAACCAATAGAAAGGTCACGCTAACAGGATTATAGAAAGCTGCAAACAGACACACAACTTTCCCCTGACAGAAAACAGAGAGCCTACAACTTCCCCCTGACAGAAAACAGAGAGCCTACAACTTCCCCCTGACAGAAAACAGAGAGCCTACAACTTCCCCCTGACAGAAAACAGAGCCTACAACTTCCCCCTGACAGAAAACAGAGCCTACAACTTCCCCCTGACAGAAAACAGAGAGCCTACAACTTCCCCCTGACAGAAAACAGAGAGACTACAACTTCCCCCTGACAGAAAACAGAGAGCCTACAACTTCCCCCTGACAGAAAACAGAGAGACTACAACTTCCCCCTGACAGAAAACAGAGAGACTACAACTTCCATCTCACCATTACAGAAACACACCGTACAATACAGTCGCCCAATCTGAATGGGAGGCCTACACACCCCTCTTTCCATTTCATTTAGGTGGTGTCAAGCACCCACACCTCTATAAACCTGGTCTCACTCACTCACCTACCTCACTCACCTACCTCACTCACCTACCTCACTCACCTACCTCACTCACCTACCTCACTCACCTACCTCACTCACCTACCTCACTCACCTACCTCACTCACCTACCTCACTCACCTACCTCACTCACTCACTCACTCACTCACTCACTCACTCACTCACTCACTCACTCACTCACTCACTCACTCACCTCACTCACCTCACTCACCTCCCTCCCTCACTCCCTCCCTCACTCACTCCCTCCCTCCCTCCCTCACTCCCTCCCTCACTCACTACCTCACCTCACTCACTACCTCACTCACTACCTCACCTCACCTCACTCACTACCTCACCTCACTCACTACCTCACCTCACTCACTACCTTACCTCACCTCACCTCACTCACTACCTCACCTCACTACCTCACCTCACCTCACCTCAGAGTTTCCCTGACCCAACCTTACAACGTAGCGATTGGTCCTAAACAAAAGACTGCTGCTGAGCTGAGCGTTTACCTGAGCCAACCTTACAACGTAGCGATTGGTCCTAAACAAAAGACTGCTGCTGAGCTGAGCGTTTACCTGACCCAACCTTACAACGTAGCGATTGGTCCTAAACAAAAGACTGCTGCTGAGCTGAGCGTTTACCTGAGCCAACCTTACAACGTAGCGATTGGTCCTAAACAAAAGACTGCTGCTGAGCTGAGCGTTTACCTGACCCAACCTTACAACGTAGCGATTGGTCCTAAACAAAAGACTGCTGCTGAGCTGAGCGTTTACCTGACCCAACCTTACAACGTAGCGATTGGTCCTAAACAAAAGACTGCTGCTGAGCTGAGCGTTTACCTGAGCCAACCTTACAACGTAGCGATTGGTCCTAAACAAAAGACTGCTGCTGAGCTGAGCGTTTACCTGAGCCAACCTTACAACGTAGCGATTGGTCCTAAACAAAAGACTGCTGCTGAGCTGAGCGTTTACCTGAGCCAACCTTACAACGTAGCGATTGGTCCTAAACAAAAGACTGCTGCTGAGCTGAGCGTTTACCTGAGCCAACCTTACAACGTAGCGATTGGTCCTAAACAAAAGACTGCTGCTGAGCTGAGCGTTTACCTGAGCCAACCTTACAACGTAGCGATTGGTCCTAAACAAAAGACTGCTGCTGAGCTGAGCGTTTACCTGAGCCAACCTTACAACGTAGCGATTGGTCCTAAACAAAAGACTGCTGCTGAGCTGAGCGTTTACCTGAGCCAACCTTACAACGTAGCGATTGGTCCTAAACAAAAGACTGCTGCTGAGCTGAGCGTTTACCTGACCCAACCTTACAATGTAGCGATTGGTGCTTTGGAAACAGGCTGAAGTACGGACTGACTGCTGGGAACATGTCTACAAATTCATCAGCAAGCTGTCAAACTATCCTAAATAAGTGACGAGCTACATGCTGTTTATCAGTGCAGTGCCCAACATCCTTAGCTAGCAAGCTAACGTTACATCTCTGTGTTTATCAGAGCCCAACATCCTTAGCTAGCTAACATAACATCTCTGTGTTTATCAGTGCCCAACATCCTTAGCTAGCTAACATTACATCTGTGTTTATCAGAGCCCAACATCCTTAGCTAGCTAACATTACATCTCTGTGTTTATCAGTGCCCAACATCCTTAGCTAGCTAACATTACATCTCTGTGTTTATCAGAGCCCAACATCCTTAGCTAGCTAGCTAACATTACATCTGTGTTTATCAGAGCCCAACATCCTTAGCTAGCTAGCTAACATTACATCTGTGTTTATCAGTGCAGTGCCCAACATCCTTAGCTAGCTAGCTAACGTTACATCTGTGTTTATCAGTGCCCAACATCCTTAGCTAGCTAGCTAACATTACATCTGTGTTTATCAGAGCCCAACATCCTTAGCTAGCTAGCTAACGTTACATCTCTGTAACGTTAGTGTTCATCGTCTCAATGCTCCTTTGGCAAAACTTTTGCAGACTCAAATGATCACTATCGACCACAACAGCAAGTGGCCACTCGATAAAGGGTTTAGGGGCCAAGTGGCCCCTCGATAAAGGGCTTAGGGGCCAAGTGGCCACTCGATAAAGGGTTTAGGGGCCAAGTGGCCACTCGATAAAGGGTTTAGGGGCCAAGTGGCCACTCGATAAAGGGCTTAGGGGCCAAGTGGCCACTCGATAAAGGGCTTAGGGGCCAAGTGGCCACTCGATAAAGGGCTTAGGGGCCAAGTGGCCACTCGATAAAGGGCTTAGGGGCCAAGTGGCCCCTCGATAAAGGGTTTAGGGGCCAAGTGGCCACTCGATAAAGGGCTTAGGGGCCAAGTGGCCACTCGATAAAGGGCTTAGGGGCCCTGTTGGGTCTGAGATTCAGCCTATGGCTGTGGTAGATGGAACTTCATTGCCCCCTAGGTCACAATTTTACACATTTTTTCTTATCGTTTTAACTGAAAACGGCAGTTTAAAGGTTAGGAAAATGTTTCCATTTGTCACATCCCTGACAAACACACTCACCTCTCTGTCCCTGTTGAAGCGTAGCTCCAGGAGCTGTGATGTCGGTGCCAGCAGCTTCTCCACAAACCAAGCTGGAAGCTTAGTGTTGATCTGGTCCACAATCTACAACACACAGAGAGAGAATGAGACTATTTAGAAGCAGATAATCAATATGGAGTTATTATTAGGAGGACAGGCAAAACGTTGAATGACCAACCAGTTCTCTGCATTCGGGCAGACATGCATAAAATTGTCAACATGTTTCAGAATGTAGGCCTACATTGACGGAACATTCAAGTTTCCGCTCACAAGACCTGAAATGTCCTGTTTGAGGAAACATTCTTCCTAACCGGTTTAAACCAGTTCTCACCTGTATAAAACAGTTGTCGCCCGTATGCAAACCGGTACTAGAAGCAGTTCCTACCAATGTGATGAGGCTGAGGACGGCCAGGCTGTACTCTGGGCCACAGGCCCGGCAGGCATCCAGCTGGTCCAAGCCGTAGGTGATGACGGCGTCGGTCAGCTGTGCAGACGGCTCCAAGCTCACCAGCAGGACACACACACACTCGTTCCCCGCCGTCAACACCGGCTCAGAGAACAACACCTGCTTGGCCGTCGACACGCACGCCAACACCCGGTTCAAAACCTGGGGAAAGGGCAGAAGCAGAGGGAGGAAGGAGAGAGGGAGGAAGCAGAGGGAGGAGGTAAGGTTGTGTTGGGAACAAATTATATGTGACATATGCCTGGTTAATTACGAGAGTCTGTGTGTGTCCTTCTCCCCATCTCGCCTTACATCAGAGACGTATGTCTGTGTGTGTGTGTGTGTGTGTGTGTCTCTCGCCTTACATCAGAGATGTCTGTGTGATGGGTGTGTGTGTGTGTGTGTCCTTCTCCCCATCTCTCCTTACATCAGAGACGTATGCCTGTGTGATGGGTGTGTGTGTGTGTGTGTCTCTCTCTCCTTACATCAGAGACGTATGTGTGTGTGTGTGTGTGTGTGTGTGTGTGTGTGTGTGTGTCCTTCTCCCCATCTCTCCTTACATCAGAGACGTATGTCTGTGTGATGGGTGTGTGTGTGTGTGTGTCTCTCGCCTTACATCAGAGATGTCTGTGTGATGGGTGTGTGTGTGTGTGTGTGTGTGTGTCCTTCTCCCCATCTCTCCTTACATCAGAGACGTATGCCTGTGTGATGGGTGGGTGTGTGTGTGTGTGTGTCTCTCTCTCCTTACATCAGAGACGTATGTGTGTGTGTGTGTGTGTGGTGTCCTTCTCCCCATCTCTCCTTACATCAGAGACATATGTCTGTGTGTGTGTGTGTGTGTCTCTCGCCTTACATCAGAGAAGTCTGTGTGATGGGTGTGTGTGTGTGTGTCCTTCTCCCCATCTCTCCTTACATCAGAGACGTATGCCTGTGTGATGGGTGGGTGTGTGTGTGTGTGTGTCTCTCTCTCCTTACATCAGAGACGTATGTGTGTGTGTGTGTGTGTGTGTCCTTCTCCCCATCTCTCCTTACATCAGAGACGTATGTCTGTGTGATGGGTGTGTGTGTGTGTGTGTGTGTCTCTCTCTCCTTACATCAGAGACGTATGTGTGTGTGTGTGTGTGTGTGTGTGTGTGTCCTTCTCCCCATCTCTCCTTACATCAGAGACGTATGTCTGTGTGATGGGTGTGTGTGTGTGTGTGTGTGTGTGTGTGGGTGTGTGTGTGTGTGTGTGTCTCTCCTTACATCGGAGACGTATGTCTGTGTGATGGGTGTGTGTGTGTGTGTGTGTCTCTCCTTACATCAGAGACGTATGCCTGTGTGATGGGGGTGTGTGTGTGTGTGTGTGTGTCTCTCCTTACATCAGAGACGTATGCCTGTGTGATGCCTGTGTGATGGGTGTGTGTGTGTGTGTATCTCTACTTACATCAGAGACGTATGCCTGTGTGATGGGGGTGTGTGTCTCCTGACATCAGAGACGTATGCCTGTGTGATGGATGTGTGTATCTCTCCTTACATCAGAGACGTATGCCTGTGTGATGGGTGTGTGTGTGTGTGTGTGTGTGTGTGTGTGTGTGTGTGTGTGTGTGTGTGTGTGTGTGTGTGTGTGTATCTCTCCTTACATCAGAGACGTATGCCTGTGTGATGGGCGGTCCTCTAATGGGGTTGAAACGCTGTCCGATGCAGCGCACCACGGTGCTGAACACCCTCAGCAGGGCGGCCAGTTTGGGCAGAGACACCGTGGGTGGAGGGATGTCCTCGTCTACCGCCTCGCCAGAACCCACGTGACCCAGGTCCTGGAGACAACATGGGACAGAAGTCCATAGATTTGTTCATCACATTTCAAATGTAATACAATAGGATGTCAGCGACACCAACATACTCCATAACTTGCAACACAGTCTTCAGAAAGTATTCAGACCCCTTGACTTATTCTGCATGTTGTGTTAAAGCCTGAAATGTAAATGGATTAAATACATTTCCATTGATCATCCTGAGAGATGTCAATACAACTTCATTGGAGTCCACCGGTGGCAAATTCAATAGTTTGGACATGATTTATAAAGAAACACGCCTGTCTATATAAAAATGTCCTACAGTTGACAGAGCATGTCAGAGGAGCGACCCCACCACGACGTCAGAGGAGCGACCCCACCACGACGTCAGAGGAGCGACCCCACCACGACGTCAGAGGAGCGACCCCACCACGACGTCAGAGGAGCGACCCCACCACGACGTCAGAGGAGCGACCCCACCCCGACGTCAGAGGAGCGACCCCACCACGACGTCAAATGGAAAAAATATGGAGCTACCCAGAATGCCTAGACCTGGCCGTCTGACCAAACTCAGCAACCAGGCAAGAAGGACCTTGGTCAGGGAGGTGAACGAGATCCCAATGACCACTGACAGAACTACAGAGCTCTTGGGGTAAGATGGAAGAACCTGCCGGAAGGACAACAGTCTCTACAGCACTTCACCAATCTGGGCTTTATGAGAGTCCATGGCCCCATCCTGCCTGGTGTCAACAGTACAGGCTGGTGGTGGTGGTGTACTGGTGTGGGAAATGTTTTACTGGCACACGTTAGGTCCCTTGATACCAATTGAGCAACGTTTCCATGCCCCAAAGAATTACGGCTGTTCAGGAGGCAAAGGAGGGACCAGGTACTAGATGGGTGTACCTAATGAACTGGCCACAGTGTGTGTGTGTGTGTGTGTGTATAGTGGTGTTACTGACCTCTGCGTAGGCCTCCATGTCCTCTAGAAACTGTCCCAACAGCGTGGTAGAGAAGGTCAGGTCTGCTACCCAGAACTGCTCCAGGCTCTGCAGCCAGCCTGCACACACACAGGTCACACACACACAGGTCACACACACAGGTCACACACACACAGGTCACACACACACAGGTCACACACATACAGTTGACTTGTGTAAAACCAGGTGTCCAACTCATTTTGTCCCGGTGGCTGTATATTCCGTCTTCAAAGAGGTTCAGATGGCCGCACTAAATTTATTCATTTTTTATTTCCTCACAGTCCATTTCCAGAAAATGACTCCACTATTGATAGTGTTGGGAATTTGATGGTCCTTGACCGTCAAACTATGAATATAGTAAATATAGTAATATTTGCGGGCCTTATTGGATCCCCCGTGACACCCCTGGTGTAAAACATACAACTACAGACTTGCAGCAATCTGTCCAAACCCACTAAATTCTGATTATATTCTATACTGAGAGGAAGATGGAAAACGTGTGTGTGTACTGACCTGAGACCTGCTGAGTCAGAGACTGTTTCTGTGTGTGGTCAATGTGCCAGCCCACCAAGATATCCACCGTATCCTATCACACACAACAGGCAAGGTCAACACAACACACTTCACTGTAGACACTCTGGAGGACATTAAGAACACCTGCTAGTAGGGACAGACAGGGGGAGCGAGCCGGGCAGTAGGAGACAGGGGGAGCGAGCCCGGCAGTAGGAGGCAGAGGGAGCGAGCCCGGCAGTAGGAGACAGAGGGAGCGAGCCCGGCAGTAGGAGACAGAGGGAGCGAGCCCGGCAGTAGGAGACAGAGGGAGCGAGCCCGGCAGTAGGAGACAGAGGGAGCGAGCCCGGCAGTAGGAGACAGAGGGAGCGAGCCCGGCAGTAGGAGACAGAGGGAGCGAGCCCGGCAGTAGGAGACAGAGGGAGCGAGCCCGGCAGTAGGAGACAGAGGGAGCGAGCCCGGCAGTAGGAGACAGAGGGAGCGAGCCCGGCAGTAGGAGACAGAGGGAGCGAGCCCGGCAGTAGGAGACAGAGGGAGCGAGCCCGGCAGTAGGAGACAGAGGGAGCGAGCCCGGCAGTAGGAGACAGAGGAGTAGGAGACAGAGGGAGCGAGCCCGGCAGTAGGAGACAGAGGGAGCGAGCCCGGCAGTAGGAGACAGAGGGAGCGAGCCCGGCAGTAGGAGACAGAGGGAGCGAGCCCGGCAGTAGGAGACAGGGGAGCGAGCCCGGCAGTAGGAGACAGGGGGAGCGAGCCCGGCAGTAGGAGACAGGGGGAGCGAGCCCGGCAGTAGGAGACAGGGGGAGCGAGCCCGGCAGTAGGAGACAGGGGGGAGCGAGCCCGGCAGTAGGAGACAGGGGGCGCGAGCCCGGCAGTAGGAGACAGGGGGCGCGAGCCCGGCAGTAGGAGACAGGGGGCGCGAGCCCGGCAGTAGGAGACAGGGGGCGCGAGCCCGGCAGTAGGAGACAGGGGGCGCGAGCCCGGCAGTAGGAGACAGGGGGCGCGAGCCCGGCAGTAGGAGACAGGGGGCGCGAGCCCGGCAGTAGGAGACAGGGGCGCGAGCCCGGCAGTAGGAGACAGGGGGCGCGAGCCCGGCAGTAGGAGACAGGGGGCGCGAGCCCGGCAGTAGGAGACAGGGGGCGCGAGCCCGGCAGTAGGAGACAGGGGGCGCGAGCCCGGCAGTAGGAGACAGGGGGAGCGAGCCGGGCAGTAGGAGACAGGGGGAGCGAGCCGGGCAGTAGGAGACAGGGGGAGCGAGCCCGGGCAGTAGGAGACAGGGGGAGCGAGCCCGGCAGTAGGAGACAGGGGGAGCGAGCCCGGCAGTAGGAGACAGGGGGAGCGAGCCCGGCAGTAGGAGACAGGGGGAGCGAGCCCGGCAGTAGGAGACAGGGGGAGCGAGCCCGGCAGTAGGAGACAGGGGGAGCGAGCCCGGCAGTAGGAGACAGGGGGAGCGAGCCCGGCAGTAGGAGACAGGGGGCGCGAGCCCGGCAGTAGGAGACAGGGGGAGCGAGCCCGGCAGTAGGAGGCAGGGGGAGCGAGCCGGGCAGTAGGAGGCAGGGGGAGCGAGCCCGGCAGTAGGAGACAGGGGGAGCGAGCCCGGCAGTAGGAGACAGGGGGAGCGAGCCCGGCAGTAGGAGACAGGGGGAGCGAGCCCGGCAGTAGGAGACAGGGGGAGCGAGCCCGGCAGAAGGAGACAGGGGGAGCGAGCCCGGCAGTAGGAGACAGGGGGAGCGAGCCCGGCAGTAGGAGACAGGGGGAGCGAGCCCGGCAGTAGGACAGGGGGAGCGAGCCCGGCAGTAGGAGACAGGGGGAGCGAGCCCGGCAGTAGGAGACAGGGGGAGCGAGCCCGGCAATAGGAGACAGGGGGAGCGAGCCGGGCAATAGGAGACAGGGGGAGCGAGCCCGGCAGTAGGAGACAGAGGGAGCGAGCCCGGCAGTAGGAGACAGAGGGAGCGAGCCCGGCAGTAGGAGACAGGGGGAGCGAGCCCGGCAGTAGGAGACAGGGGGAGCGAGCCCTGCAGTAGGAGACAGGGGGAGCGAGCCCGGCAATAGGAGACAGGGGGAGCGAGCCCGGCAGTAGGAGACATGGGGAGCGAGCCCGGCAGTAGGAGACATGGGGAGCGAGCCCGGCAGTAGGAGACAGGGGGAGCGAGCCCGGCAGTAGGAGACAGAGGGAGCGAGCCCGGCAGTAGGAGACAGAGGGAGCGAGCCCGGCAGTAGGAGACAGAGGGAGCGAGCCCGGCAGTAGGAGACAGAGGGAGCGAGCCCGGCAGTAGGAGACAGAGGGAGCGAGCCCGGCAGTAGGAGACAGAGGGAGCGAGCCCGACAGTAGGAGACAGGGGGAGCAAGCCCGGCAGTAGGAGACAGGGGGAGCGAGCCCGGCAGTAGGAGACAGGGGGAGCGAGCCCGGCAGTAGGAGACAGGGGGAGCGAGCACGGCAGTAGGAGACAGGGGGGAGCGAGCCCGGCAGTAGGAGACAGGGGGGAGCGAGCCCAGCAGTAGGAGACAGGGGGAGCGAGCCCGGCAGTAGGAGACAGGGGGAGCGAGCCCGGCAGTAGGAGACAGGGGGAGCGAGCCCGGCAGTAGGAGACAGAGGGAGCGAGCCCGGCAGTAGGAGACAGGGGGGAGCGAGAGAGGGAAGGAGTCAGGCAGTAGGAGATGAGGAAGAGAAAGAAAACACCAGATGCTCACATTGGAAGTCTGAAGTTGGCGCAAGAGTGTGTGTTGTGTGTGTGTTGCCACTCACTCTGAAGTTGGTGCTGAAGACGTGTGGGTAGCAGCGGGCCACCTGCAGGATGCAGCGGACGCTCTGACACAGCAGCTCCGGCGTGTCCAGGTTCTCCAGGATGGACTGCAGGCTACTCATCACCAGCTGACAAAACATGGACGCCACAGTGTTACCCACCCACCCACTCTCTCAACGTAACCCTCCCTAACAACTACCCTGGGCCTTATACATAACAAACACATCAGGGTACGAGTGCAGATCTAGGATCAGCCCCCCCCCCCCCCCCCCCTCGTAAATATCATGTTGCTCATTGTGATCTAACAGGTCAAACTGATCCCAAGTCAGCCCTCCTACTGTGAGACACTATGAATGGAGCCCTGGTTCCTCTTACCTGCATGACAGGTGAGAAGGCCTTCCTCTCTCCGGCTGCCTCCAGGGCTCGGTATGCTGCCACCAGGTAGAGCAGCCTGACCTCGTCCCGGGTGCTGGAGCTGAACTTGACAAACATCCACTTGAAGATGCGCTCTGCTTCATAGCTCAGAGCGGTGCACAGCAGACCCAGGCACACCGCTGCTTCCTGACGCAGCTCTGACAGCAGCTTACTGCTACAGAGGAGAGAGGAGAGACAGGGAGGGAGAGACAGGGGAGAGACAGGGGAGAGACAGGGGAGTCAGTACAAACCAACACAACCTGACAAAGATCCTAAAACATCTAAAAAGGTCTACATTGTGTGGATGGCTGGTTTCCATTTAACACCCATCTAAACATGGTCTCTAGTTATGAAGGCTGGGCGATATATCATTCATTTGAATGCATGTTGTAGCACGATGTTCCAAATGCCTGTATCACAAGAATCAAGTTGTTTGTTTTATAAGCGTCTGTCTAATTTGGTCTCGTCTCCTTCGCTCCTTCTGTGCTGTGACACCAAGCCCCTCCTCCTCCTCCCCCTCCTGTGCACCTTCCCACTCAGAGACACCAAGCCCCTCCTCCTTCCATTTACTGTGCACCTTCCCTCTCAGAGACACCAAGCCCCTCCTCCTTCCATTTACTGTGCACATTCCCTCTCAGAGACACCAAGCCCCTCCTCCTTCCATTTACTGTGCACATTCCCTCTCAGAGACACCAAGCCCAAGTTATATAATACCACTAGCAGCATCTGAACCAGACTGTTATACTGGCTGTCTGGTCTGTGTTATATAATACCACTAGCAGCATCTGAACCAGACTGTTATACTGGCTGTCTGGTCTGTGTTATATAATACCACTAGCAGCATCTGAACCAGACTGTTATACTGGCTGTCTGGTCTGTGTTATATAATACCACTAGCAGCATCTGAACCAGACTGTTATACTGGCTGTCTGGTCTGTGTTATATAATACCACTAGCAGCATCTGAACCAGACTGTTATACTGGCTGTCTGGTCTGTGTTATATAATACCACTAGCAGCATCTGAACCAGACTGTTATACTGGCTGTCTGGTCTGTGTTATATAATACCACTAGCAGCATCTGAACCAGACTGTTATACTGGCTGTCTGGTCTGTGTTATATAATACCACTAGCAGCATCTGAACCAGACTGTTATACTGGCTGTCTGGTCTGTGTTATATAATACCACTAGCAGCATCTGAACCAGACTGTTATACTGGCTGTCTGGTCTGTGTTATATAATACCACTAGCAGCATCTGAACCAGACTGTTATACTGGCTGTCTGGTCTGTGTTATATAATACCACTAGCAGCATCTGAACCAGACTGTTATACTGGCTGTCTGGTCTGTGTTATATAATACCACTAGCAGCATCTGAACCAGACTGTTATACTGGCTGTCTGGTCTGTGTTATATAATACCACTAGCAGCATCTGAACCAGACTGTTATACTGGCTGTCTGGTCTGTGTTATATAATACCACTAGCAGCATCTGAACCAGACTGTTATACTAGCTGTCTGGTCTGTGTTATATAATACCACTAGCAGCATCTGAACCAGACTGTTATACTGGCTGTCTGGTCTGTGTTATATAATACCACTAGCAGCATCTGAACCAGACTGTTATACTGGCTGTCTGGTCTGTGTTTCATAAATGTGCAATGAGCATAAAACACAATTACATAAGGAATTGGCAACTCTTTGTAATTGTGAGAGATAAACATGTTATCCAGGTAGGCCACATGATTTCAACATGGAAAGGAAGTAAACAGGCTGTTGTTTAAACAGTTGGAGACAGACTGTTGTAGCTTGTTAACAAGCTAATAGAGCCAGGTTGACTAGACATATTAAGGTATGCTGGCTACCCACTAGCATGTGGGCTTATGCTGCAGAGATGGTTGATGAGATCTGTGCTAATTGTCTATAATGTCTGCTACCAGAAGTTGGTCGTTATTAGTGAATGTGCATTATGCTTCTGCTGAGAATTATTTACTAAAAAGGGCATTTTTCATATACATCACTGATCTGGAGTTCAAGTCTTATTACAGAAACGCAGGTTAAACTATTTTTTATAAAATCATGAAACTATGAGTGGGTCTTGTGGAAGGCTTGTATTTAACCTAGGTATTTAACACAAGCCCTGAAGTGATTAGATTATTCCTGACTGTTTGAAATGCTGTGTATGGATCTTTAAATCCCATAACGACACTTAGATGTTTTTATTTAAGAAGGCAAGTCAGATAACAGATTCTTATTTACAATGACGACCTACCCCGGTTAAACCCTAACCCTACCCTGGTTAAACCCTAACCCTAACCCTAGTTAAACCCTAACCCTAGTTAAACCCTAACCCTACCCCGGCTAAACCCTAACCCTACCCTGGTTAAACCCTAACCCTAGTTAAACCCTAACCCTAACCCTAGTTAAACCCTAACCCTACCCCGGCTAAACCCTAACCCTACCCCGGCTAAACCCTAACCCTACCCCGGTTAAACCCTAACCCTACCCCGGTTAAACCCTAACCCTAACCTGGTTAAACCCTAACCCTACCCTGGTTAAACCCTAACCCTAACCTGGTTAAACCCTAACCCTAACCTGGTTAAACCCTAACCCTAACCCTACCCTGGTTAAACCCTAACCCTACCCTGGTTAAACCCTAACCTGGTTAAACCCTAACCCTAACCCTAGTTAAACCCTAACCCTAACCCTAGTTAAACCCTAACCCTACCCTGGTTAAACCCTAACCCTAACCTGGTTAAACCCTAACCCTAACCCTACCCTGGTTAAACCCTAACCCTACCCTGGTTAAACCCTAACCCTACCCTGGTTAAACCCTAACCCTAACCCTAGTTAAACCCTAACCCTACCCCGGTTAAACCCTAACCCTAACCCGGTTAAACCCTAACCCTAACCTGGTTAAACCCTAACCCTACCCTGGTTAAACCCTAACCCTACCCTGGTTAAACCCTAACCCTAACCTGGTTAAACCCTAACCCTAACCCTACCCTGGTTAAACCCTAACCCTACCCTGGTTAAACCCTAACCCTAACCCGGTTAAACCCTAACCCTAACCTGGTTAAACCCTAACCCTAACCCTAGTTAAACCCTAACCCTAACCCTGGTTAAACCCTAACCCTACCCTGGTTAAACCCTAACCCTAACCTGGTTAAACCCTAACCCTAACCCTACCCTGGTTAAACCCTAACCCTACCCTGGTTAAACCCTAACCCTACCCTGGTTAAACCCTAACCCTAACCCTAGTTAAACCCTAACCCTAACCTGGTTAAACCCTAACCCTACCCTGGTTAAACCCTAACCCTACCCTGGTTAAACCCTAACCCTAACCCTACCCTGGTTAAACCCTAACCCTACCCTGGTTAAACCCTAACCCTACCCCGGTTAAACCCTAACCCTACCCCGGTTAAACCCTAACCCTATCCTGGTTAAACCCTAACCCTACCCTGGTTAAACCCTAACCCTAACCCTAGTTAAACCCTAACCCTAACCTGGTTAAACCCTAACCCTACCCTGGTTAAACCCTAACCCTACCCTGGTTAAACCCTAACCCTAACCCTACCCTGGTTAAACCCTAACCCTACCCTGGTTAAACCCTAACCCTACCCCGGTTAAACCCTAACCCTACCCCGGTTAAACCCTAACCCTAACCTGGTTAAACCCTAACCCTAACCCTACCCTGGTTAAACCCTAACCCTAACCTGGTTAAACCCTAACCCTACCCTGGTTAAACCCTAACCCTAACCTGGTTAAACCCTAACCCTAACCTGGTTAAACCCTAACCCTACCCTGGTTAAACCCTAACCCTACCCTGGTTAAACCCTAACCCTACCCTGGTTAAACCCTAACCCTAACCCTACCCTGGTTAAACCCTAACCCTAACCTGGTTAAACCCTAACCCTACCCTGGTTAAACCCTAACCCTAACCTGGTTAAACCCTAACCCTAACCTGGTTAACTCCTCTAGTACTGAGATGCAGGGTCTTAGACCGCTGTGATACAGCCTGGAATGGAACCAGGGTCTGTAGTGACTCCTCTAGTACTGAGATGCAGGGCCTTAGACCGCTGTGATACAGCCTGGAATGGAACCAGGGTCTGTAGTGACTCCTCTAGTACTGAGATGCAGGGTCTTAGACCGCTGTGATACAGCCTGGAATGGAACCAGGGTCTGTAGTGACACCTCTAGTACTGAGATGCAGGGCCTTAGACCAGGGTCTGTAGTGACTCCTCTAGTACTGAGATGCAGGGTCTTAGACCGCTGTGATACAGCCTGGAATGGAACCAGGGTCTGTAGTGACTCCTCTAGCACTGAGATGCAGGGTCTTAGACCGCTGTGATACAGCCTGGAATGGAACCAGGGTCTGTAGTGACTCCTCTAGCACTGAGATGCAGGGTCTTAGACCGCTGTGATACAGCCTGGAATGGAACCAGGGTCTGTAGTGACTCCTCTAGTACTGAGATGCAGGGTCTTAGACCGCTGTGATACAGCCTGGAATGGAACCAGGGTCTGTAGTGACTCCTCTAGCACTGAGATGCAGGGTCTTAGACCGCTGTGATACAGCCTGGAATGGAACCAGGGTCTGTAGTGACTCCTCTAGCACTGAGATGCAGGGTCTTAGACCGCTGTGATACAGCCTGGAATGGAACCAGGGTCTGTAGTGACTCCTCTAGCACTGAGATGCAGGGTCTTAGACCGCTGCGCCACTCTGGAGCCCCAATAATAAACTTAGAGACATGGTGAACGCATGTATATGATCATTAGGCCATATCACCCAGCCCTATTCAGCGGAACAATAACAGTCTCTGTGGATGAGCTGGGATCAGATTGGCCTGTTAGATGATAAATTAGATGCAGCTCTTGAAATACATAAACCCCCCCCTTTCCAGTTTTGAATATGATAACTGATGATCAAATGGGCCCCTTGTTGACTACACCTTTAGATAGCTGGCCATTACACTAACTTACCAATCAAAAACATCTTTTGCTGACATGGGCTAATTGATCTACAGCACAACCACATTTCTAAATCGCACCTTGTGTATCTATTATTCTCTCTCTCAACAGTAAGTTGAGAACCTGACTGAGTTCCTAAAAAACAACTAGTGTTGCCCATCCCTGCTGTAGACTATGGAGAGAGACCTTAAGACCAGAGACCTTAAGACCAGAGACCTTAAGACCAGAGACCTTAAGGCCAGAGACCTTAAGGCCAGAGACCTTAAGACCAGAGACCTTAAGACCAGAGACCTTAAGACCAGAGACCTTAAGACCAGAGACCTTAAGACCAGAGACCTTAAGACCAGAGACCTTAAGACCAGAGACCTTAAGACCAGAGACCTTAAGACCAGAGACCTTAAGACCAGAGACCTTAAGACCAGAGACCTTAAGACCAGAGACCTTAAGACCAGAGACCTTAAGACCAGAGACATTAAGACCAGAGACATTAAGACCAGAGACCTTAAGACCAGAGACCTTAAGACCAGAGACCTTAAGACCAGAGACATGACCTGGTCAGAAGTACTGTACTATAGAGGGAACAAGGTGCCATTTCAGATGGAGACTCTTTGGCTCTGATTGGGAACTTCCTCTTACCTTTCATTCAAAATATCATTCAGGGTACTGAGGATGGTATCCAACTGTTTCACCAGGGCCTGGTGGGAGAGAGGGAGGGCGACAGAGAGAAGGGGGAGGGCGAGAGAGAGAGAGAGAGAAGGGGGAGGGCCGAGAAGAGAGAGAGAGAGAAGGGGGAGGGCGAGAGAGAGAGAGAGAGAAGGGGGAGGGCGAGAGAGAGAGAGAGAGAAGGGGGAGGGCGAGAGAGAGAGAGAGAGAGGGGAGGGTCGCTGAGAGAGAGGAGAAGGGGAGGGCGAGAGAGTATGAAGAAGGGGGAGGGCGAAGAGATAGAGAGGGGGATGCGAGAGAGAGAAGGGGGAGGGCGAGAGAGAGAGGAGGGGGAGGGCGAGAGAGAGAGAGAAGGGGGAGGGCGAGAGAGAGAGAGAGAGAAGGGGGAGGGCGAGAGAGAGAAGGGGGAGGGCGAGAGAGAGAAGGGGGAGGGCGAGAGAGAGAAGGGGGAGGGCGAGAGAGAGAAGGGGGAGGGCGAGAGAGAGAAGTGGGAGGGCGAGAGAGAGAAGGGGGAGGGCGAGAGAGAGAAGGGGGAGGGCGAGAGAGAGAAGGGGGAGGGTGAGAGAGAGAAGGGGGAGGGCGAGAGAGAAGGGGGAGGGCGAGAGAGAGGAACACAGTCAGTGTCAAACAGGGAGAGAACACAGTTCTACAGTGGAGCTGCACCACCACTACCCCTGGTAAACACACTGCTCAAAAAAATAAAGGGAACACTTAAACAACACATCCTAGATCTGAATGAAAGAAATAATCTTATTAAATACTTTTTTCTTTACATAGTTGAATGTGCTGACAACAAAAATCACGCAAAAATAATCAATGGAAATCCAATTTATCAACCCATGGAGGTCTGGATTTGGAGTCACACTCAAAATTAAAGTGGAAAACCACACTACAGGCCGATCCAACTTTGATGTAATGTCCTTAAAACAAGTCAAAATGAGGCTCAGTAGTGTGTGTGGCCTCCACGTGCCTGTATGACCTCCCTACAACGCCTGGGCATGCTCCTGATGAGGTGGCGGATGGTCTCCTGAGGGATCTCCTCCCAGACCTGGACTAAAGCATCCGCCAACTCCTGGACAGTCTGTGGTGCAACGTGGCGTTGGTGGATGGAGCGAGACATGATGTCCCAGATGTGCTCAATTGGATTCAGGTCTGGGGAACGGGCGGGCCAGTCCATAGCATCAATGCCTTCCTCTTGCAGGAACTGCTGACACTCCAGCCACATGAGGTCTAGCATTGTCTTGCATTAGGAGGAACCCAGGGCCAACCGCACGAGCATATGGTCTCACAAGGGGTTGAGGATCTCATCTCGGTACCTAATGGCAGTCAGGCTACCTCTGGCGAGCACATGGAGGGCTGTGCGGCCCCCCAAAGAAATGCCACCCCACACCATGACTGACCCACCGCCAAACCGGTCATGCCGGAGGATGTTGCAGGCAGCAGAACGTTCTCCACGGCGTCTCCAGACTCTGTCACGTCTGCCACATGTGCTCAGTGTGAACCTGCTTTCATCTGTGAAGAGCACAGGGCGCCAGTGGCGAATTTGCAAATCTTGGTGTTCTCTGGCAAATGCCAAACGTCCTGCACGGTGTTGGGCTGTAAGCACAACCCCCACCTGTGGACATCGGGCCCTCAAACCACCCTCATGGAGACTGTTTCTGACCGTTTGAGCAGACATGGAATAAATGTTGTGGATCTTAATGTTTTTCCTCATAATCCTGGATTATCGGACCACCATTTTATTGCGTTTACAATTGCAACAAATAATCTGCTTGGACCCCAACCAAGGAAGATTAAAAGTCGCGCTATAAATTCTCAGACAACCCAAAGATTCCTTGATGCCCTTCCAGACTCCCTCTGCCTACCCAAGGACGTCAGAGGACAAGAATCAGTTAACCACCTAACCGAGGAACTCAATTCAACCTTGCGCAATACCCTAGATGCAGTTGCACCCCTAAAAATTAAAAACATCTGTCATAAGAAACTAGCTCCCTGGTATACAGAAAATACACGAGCTCTGAAGCAAGCTTCCAGAAAATTGGAACGGAAATGGCGCCACACTAAACTGGAAGTCTTCCGACTAGCTTGGAAAGACAGTACCGTGCAGTATCGAAGAGCCCTCACTGCTGCACGATCATCCTATTTTTCCAACTTAATTGAGGAAATTAAGAACAATCCGAAATTTCTTTTTGACACTGTCGCAAAGCTAACTAAAAAGCAGCATTCGCAAATGGAGGATGGCTTTCACTTCAGCAGTAATAAATTTATGAACTTTTTTGAGGAAAAGATCATGATCATTAGAAAGCAAATTACGGACTCCTCTTTAAATCTGGGTATTCCTCCAGGGCTTCATTGTCCAGAGTCTGCACAACTCTGCCAGGACCTTGGCTCAAGGGAGATACTAAAGTGTTTTAGTACTATATCTCTTGACACAATGATGAAAATAATCATGGCCTCCAAACCCTCAAGCTGCATACTGGACCCTATTCCAACTAAACTACTGAAAGAGCTGCTTCCTGTGCTTGGCCCTCCTATGTTGAACATAATAAACGGCTCTCTATCCACCGGATGTGTACCAAGCTCACTAAAAGTGGCAGTAATAAAGTCTCTCTTGAAAAAGCCGAATCTTGACCCAGAAATTATAAAAAACTATCGGCCTATATCGAATCTTCCATTCCTCTCAAAAATTTTAGAAAAGGTTGTTGCGCAGCAACTCACTGCCTTCCTGAAGACAAACAATGTATACGAAACGCTTCAGTCTGGTTTTAGACCCCATCATAGCACTGAGACTGCACTTGTGAAGGTGGTAAATGACCTTTTAATGACGTCAGACCGAGGCTCTGCATCTGTCCTCATGCTCCTAGATCTTAGTGCCGCTTTTGATACCATCGATCACCACATTCTTTTGGAGAGATTGGAAACCCAAATTGGTCTACATGGACAAGTTCTGGCCTGGTTTAGATCTTATCTGTCGGAAAGATATCAGTTTGTCTCTGTGAATGGTTCGTCCTCTGACAAATCAATTGTAAATTTCGGTGTTCCTCAAGGTTCCGTTCTAGGACCACTATTGTTTTCACTATATATTTTACCTCTTGGGGATGTCATTCGAAAACATAATGTTAAATTTCACTGCTATGCGGACGACACACAGCTGTACATTTCAATGAAACATGGTGAAGCCCCAAAATTGCCCTCGCTAGAAGCCTGTGTTTCAGACATAAGGAAGTGGATGGCTGCAAATTTTCTACTTTTAAACTCGGACAAAACAGAGATGCTTGTCCTAGGTCCCAAGAAACAAAGAGATCTTCTGTTGAATCTGACAATTAATCTGGATGGTTGTACAGTCGTCTCAAATAAAACTGTGAAGGACCTCGGCGTTACTCTGGACCCTGATCTCTCTTTTGAAGAACATATCAAGACTGCTTCAAGGACAGCTTTTTTCCATCTACGTAACATTGCAAAAATCAGAAACTTTCTGTCCAAAAATGACGCAGAAAAATTTATCCATGCTTTTGTTACTTCTAGGCTCGACTACTACAATGCTCTACTTTCCGGCTACCCGGATAAAGCACTAAACAAACTTCAGTTAGTGCTAAATACGGCTGCTAGAATCCTGACTAGAACCAAAAAATTTGATCATATTACTCCAGTGCTAGCTTCCCTACACTGGCTTCCTGTTAAGGCAAGGGCTGATTTCAAGGTTTTACTGCTAACCTACAAAGCATTACATGGGCTTGCTCCTACCTATCTTTCCGATTTGGTCCTGCCGTACATACCTACACGTACGCTACGGTCACAAGACGCAGGCCTCCTAATTGTCCCTAGAATTTCTAAGCAAACGGCTGGAGGTAGGGCTTTCTCCTATAGAGCTCCATTTTTATGGAATGGTCTGCCTACCCATGTGAGAGACGCAGACTCAGTCTCAACCTTTAAGTCTTTACTGAAGACTTATCTCTTCAGTAGGTCCTATGATTAAGTATAGTCTGGCCCAGGAGTGTGAAGGTGAACGGAAAGGCTGGAGCAACGAACCGCCCTTGCTGTCTCTGCCTTGTCGGTTCCCCTCTTCCCACTGGGATTCTCTGCCTCTAACCCTTTTACAGGGGCTGAGTCACTGACTTACTGGTGTTCTTCCATGCCGTCCATGGGAGGGGTGCGTCACTTGAGTAGGTTGAGCCACTGACGTGGTCTTCCTGTCTGGGTTGGCGCCCCCCCCTTGGGTTGTGCCGTGGCGGACATCTTTGTGGGCTATACTCGGCCTTGTCTTCGGACGGTAAGTTGGTGGTTGTAGATATCCCTCTAGTGGTGTGGGGGCTGTGCTTTGGCAAAGTGGGTGGGGTTATATCCTGCCTGTTTGGCCCTGTCCGGGGGTATCATCGGATGGGGCCACAGTGTCTTCTGATCCCTCCTGTCTCAGCCTCCAGTATTTATGCTGCAGTAGTTTATGTGTCGGGGGGCTAGGGTCAGTCTGTTACATCTGGAGTATTCTCTTGTCTTATCCGGTGTCCTGTGTGAATGTAAATATGCTCTCTCTAATTCTCTCTTTCTTTCTTTCTCTCGGAGGACCTGAGCCCTAGGACTACCTGGCATGATGACTCCTTGCTGTCCCCAGTCCACCTGGCCATGCTGCTGCTCCAGTTTCAACTGTTCTGCCTGCGGCTACGGAACCCTGACCTGTTCACCGGACGTGCTTGTTGCACCCTCGACAATTACTATGATTATTATTATTTGACCATGCTGGTCATTTACGAACATTTTAACATCTTGACCATGTTCTGTTATAATATCCACCCGGCACAGCCAGAAGAGGACTGGCCACCCCTCATAGCCTGGTTCCTCTCTAGGTTTCTTCCTAGGTTTTTGGCCTTTCTCAGGAGTTTCTCCTAGGGAGTTTTTCCCAGCCACCGTGCTTCTTTCACATGCATTGCTTGCTGTTTGGGGTTTTAGGCTGGGTTTCTGTACAGCACTTTGAGATTTCAGCTGATGTACGAAGGGCTATATAAATAAATTTGATTTGATTTGATTTGACATGCACATTTGTGGCCTGCTGGAAGTCATTTTGCAGGGCTCTGGCAGTGCTCCTCCTGCTCCTCCTTGCACAAAGGCGGAGGTAGCGGTCCTGCTGCTGGGTTGTTGCCCTCCTACGGCCTCCTCCACGTCTCCTGATGTACTGGCCTGTCTCCTGGTAGCGCCTCCATGCTCGGGATACTACGCTGACAGACACAGCAAACCTTCTTGCCACAGCTCGCATTGATGTGCCATCCTGGATGAGCTGCACTACCTGAGCCACTTGTGTGGGTTGTAGACTCCGTCTCATGCTACCACTAGAGTGAAAGCACCGCCAGCATTCAAAAGTGACCAAAACATCAGCCAGGAAGCATAGGAACTGAGAAGTGGTCTGTGGTTTCCACCTGCAGAACCACTCCTTTATTGGGGGTGTCTTGCTAACTGCCTATAATTTCCACCTGTTGTCTATTCCATTTGCACAACAGCATGTGAAATTTATTGTCAATCAGTGTTGCTTCCTAAGTGGACAGTTTGATTTCACAGAAGTGTGATTGACTTGGAGTTACATTGTGTTGTTTAAGTGTTCCATAATTTTTTTTGAGCAGTGTACAAACCCTCCAGTCTAAACACAGCCCTGGTAAACACAGCCCCTCCAGTCTAAACACAGCCCTGGTAAACACAGCCCCTCCAGTCTAAACACAGCCCTGGTAAACACAACCCCTCCAGTCTAAACACAGCCCTGGTAAATACAACCCCTCCAGTCTAAACATGATTTACATGATTTATTTCAGATTTAATTTATTTTATCACATTCCCAGTGGGTCAGAAGCTTACATACACTCAATTAGTATTTGGTAGCATTGCCTTTAAATTGTTTAACTTGGGTCAAACATTTCGGGTAGCCTTCCACAAGCTTCCCACAATAAGTTGGGTGAATTTTGGCCCATTCCTCCTGACAGAGCTGGTGTAACTGAGTCAGGTTTGTAGGCCTCCTTGCTCGCACACGCTTTTTCAGTTCTGCCCACAAATGTTCTATAGGATTGAGGTCAGGGCTTGGTGATGGCCACTCCAATACCTTGACTTTGTTGTCCTTAAGCCGTTTTGCCACAACTTTGGAAGTATGCTTGGGGTCATTGTCCATTTGGAAGACCCATTTGCGACCAAGCATTTAACTTCCTGACTGATGTCTTGAGATGTTGCTTCAATATATCCACATCATTTTCCTACCTCATGATGCCATTTATTTTGTTAAGTGCACCAGTCTCTCCTGCAGCAAAGCACCCCCACAACATGATGCTGCCACCCCCGTGCTTCACGGTTGGGATGGTGTTCTTCGGCTTGCAAGCCTCCACCTTTTTCCACCAAACGAGGATGGTCATTATGAGCAATCAGTTCTATTTTCGTTTCATTAGACCAGAGGACATTTCTCCAAAAAGTACAATCTTAGTCCCCATGTGCAGTTGCAAACCCTAGTCTGTCTTTTTTATGGCGGTTTTGGAGCAGTGGCTTCTTTCTTGCTGAGTGGCCTTTCAGGCTATGTTGATATAGGACTCATATTGTGGGTATAGATACTTTTGTACCCATTTCGTCCAGCATCTTCACAAGGTCCTTTGCTGCTGTTCTGGGATTGATTTGCACTTTTCGCACCAAAGTACGTTAATCTCTAGGAGACAGAACGTGTCTCCTTTCTGAGCGGATGACGGCTGCGTGGTCCCATGGTGTTTATACTTCCATACTATTGTTTGTATAGATGAACGTGGCACCTTCAGGCGTTTGGAAATTGTTCCCAAGGATGAACCAGACTTGTGGAGGTCTACAATTATTTTTCTGAGGTCTAGGCTGATTTCTTTTGAGTTTCCCAAGATGTCAAGCAAAGAGGCACTGAGTTTGAAGGTAGGCCTTGAAATACATCCACAGGTACACCTCCAATTGACTCAAATGATGTCAATTGGCCTATCAGAAGCTTCTGAAGCCATGACATCATTTTCTGTCATTTTCCAAGTTGTTTAAAGGCACAGTCAACTTAGTGTATGTAAACTTCTGACCCACTGGAATTGTGATACAGTGAATTATAAGTGATATAATCTGTGTGTAAACAATTGTTGGAAAAATTACTTGTCATGCACAAAGTAGATGTCCTAACCGACTTGCCAAAACTATAATTTGGTAAGACATTTGTGGACTAGTTGAAAAACGAGTTTTAATGACTCCAACCTAAGTGTATGTAAACTTTTTAACTGTAGATATGATTGATGACCTCACCACTTTGTTGTCAGAGTGAGTGATGAACTCCCGGAGCTGTCTGACAGTGGCCAGCCGGCGGTCCCTGTCCTCCTCACGGGACACACGGCGCAGGAGGTTGGACAGGCGAGACTCATCGGAGTGAGACATCCCTCTGTCTGTAAGGGGGGGACAGAGAGAGGGATGGAAAGAACAAGAAAGAGGGAGAGTGGGCAGGATGTAAAGAGAGATGGAGAAAGAGATTGAAAGAGGAGAATGGAGAGATGAAATGGAGATCAGAAATAGAATTCAGCAATTGTGCCATTATATCTAGGAGAACCAAGTAGTGGTTTCCAAACCCATCCTCAGAACCCCCAGATGTTCCAGAGATTTGATCTATTCCCCAGCTAGCACCTGATTCAACTGGTCAACCAATCATCAAGCCCTTGACTAGGTGAATCAGGTGTATTAAGACTGGGGAGAGGTTTGACGACAGCCCCCGGGGAGAGGGTTGACGACAGCCCCCGGGGAGAGGGTTGACGACAGCCCCCCGGGGAGAGGGCTGACGACAGCACCCGGGGAGAGGGTTGACGACAGCCCCCGGGGAGAGGGTTGACGACAGCCCCCGGGGAGAGGGTTGACGACAGCCCCCGGGGAGAGGGTTGACGACAGCCCCCGGGGAGAGGGCTGACGACAGCCCCCGGGGAGAGGGTTGACGACAGCCCCCGGGGAGAGGGTTGACGACAGCCCCCGGGGAGAGGGTTGACGACAGCCCCATGGGGAGAGGGTTGACGACAGCCCCATGGGGAGAGGGGTGACGACAGCCCCCCGGGGAGAGGGTTGACGACAGCCCCCCGGGGAGAGGGGTGACGACAGCCCCCCGGGGAGAGGGGTGACGACAGCCCCCCGGGGAGAGGGGTGACGACAGCCCCCCGGGGAGAGGGTTGACGACAGCCCCCCGGGGAGAGGGCTGACGACAGCCCCCCGGGGAGAGGGGTGACGACAGCCCCCCGGGGAGAGGGGTGACGACAGCCCCCCGGGGAGAGGGGTGACGACAGCCCCCCGGGGAGAGGGTTGACGACAGCCCCCGGGGAGAGGGCTGACGACAGCCCCCGGGGAGAGGGTTGACGACAGCCCCATGGGGAGAGGGTTGACGACAGCCCCCGGGGAGAGGGTTGACGACAGCCCCCGGGGAGAGGGTTGACGACAGCCCCCCGGGAGAGGGTTGACGACAGCCCCCCGGGAGAGGGTTGACGACAGCCCCCCGGGAGAGGGTTGACGACAGCCCCCCGGGAGAGGGTTGACGACAGCCCCCGGGGAGAGGGTTGACGACAGCCCCCCGGGGAGAGGGCTGACGACAGCCCCCCGGGGAGAGGGTTGACGACAGCCCCCCGGGGAGAGGGGTGACGACAGCCCCCGGGGAGAGGGTTGACGACAGCCCCCGGGGAGAGGGTTGACGACAGCCCCCCGGGGAGAGGGTTGACGACAGCCCCCCGGGGAGAGGGGTGACGACAGCCCCTGGTGTAGACTGTATACTCACCGTGGGATTTCCTCATGTCCTTAGAAGCTAAAGCACGGTTTCCATGCTGCTGAAAAGTGGTCAAATCGGCGGTCGCATCGTTGATCCTCAACTCTTGCCCCAACGACTTCCAACCAAAAGTATCATCACTGAACCCTCCTGCAGCTTCATATCCTCCTGGAGACAGAGATGGGGAAACACATGAGAGGGGAGAGAGGAGGAGGAGAGTGGAGAGCGTTAGTCTTCCACCAGAAAGCATACGGTGTTAGCTCCACCAGAGCCAGTGTTCTGGTTATACAGTCAACGAAGCACAGAGAAACCAGCACCATCATTACTGCTGGTGTGAGTGGCCATTCCACTCAGCAGTCTCAGAAGGACACTTCCTGTCACTATGATAAACGCTGGCTGCACCAGAGATGCCGCTCTGTCGCACTACTTTTGACCAGGGCCCGTATCCACCAAGCGTCTCAGAGCGCCGATCTAGGATCAGTTTAACCTTTTTGATCATAATGAACAGGAGGACCTGATCCTAGATCATAATGAACAGATCCTAAATCAGAACCCCTACTCTGATATGTAAAAGAAATTGTCAGACTCCAGCCACCCAAGTCATAGACAGTTCTCTCTGCTACCGCCCGGCAAGCGGTACCGATGCACCAAGTCTGGAACCAACAGGACCCTGAACAGCTTCTATCCACAAATCATAAGACTGCTAAATAGTTAGTTAAATAGTTAACCAAGTCATCAGACTGATCAATAGTTAAATAATAGAACACAGACCATCTGTATTGACCCTTTTTACACTAACTATTTTGACTCATCACATACGCTGCTGTTACTGTTTATCCTGTTGCCTAGTCACTTTATCCCTGCCTAATTGTACATATCTACCGCAATTACCTCGTACTCTGCACATCGACTCAGTACTGGTACCCTGTGTATATAGCCAAGTTATCATTGACTCAGTAGTGGTACCCTGTGTATATAGCCAAGTTATCATTGACTCTGTAGTGGTACCCTGTGTATATAGCCAAGATATCATTGACTCGATACTGGTACCCCGTGTATATAGCCAAGTTATCATTGACTCAGTAGTGGTACCATGTGTATATAGCCAAGTTATCATTGACTCTGTAGTGGTACCCTGTGTATATAGCCAAGTTATCATTGACTCAGTAGTGGTACCCTGTGTATATAGCCAAGATATCATTGACTCGATACTGGTACCCCGTGTATATAGCCAAGTTATCATTGACTCTGTACTGGTACCCCGTGTATATAACCAAGTAATCATTGACTGGGTACTGGTACCCTGTGTATATAACCAAGTTATCATTGACTGGGTACTGGTACCCCGTGTATATAGCCAAGTTATCATTGACTCAGTACTGGTACCCTGTGTATATAACCAAGTTATCATTGACTGGGTACTGGTACCCCGTGTATATAGCCAAGTAAGCATTGACTAGGTACTGGTACCCTGTGTATATAGCCAAGTAATCATTGACTGGGTACTGGTACCCTGTGTATATAGCCAAGTAATTATTGACTTGGTACTGGTACCCCGTGTATATAGCCAAGTAATTATTGACTTGGTACTGGTACCCCGTGTATATAGCCAAGTAATCATTGACTGGGTACTGGTACCCCGTGTATATAGCCAAGTAATCATTGACTGGGTACTGGTACCCCGTGTATATAACCACGTTATCATTGACTGGGTACTTTTTAAAATGTATTTTTTTATTATTTATTGAATATTCGAAACGTACAATGTACTTGCAGTGAAGCCGCTCAATAACTACATCATACCAGTCATCCAACAGATTCCCATTCAGAGCAACACACAGAAGCATCCAGAGTCAATGCCCTTCTCAATGCCCTTCTCCTTCTCACAGATCACTGCACCTGTTCATAGCCCATCTGTATGCAGCCCATCTATCTACCTCATCCCCATACTGTATTTATTTAGCTCCTTTTGCACCCCAGCATCTCTACTTGCACATCCATCTTTTGCACATCTACCATTCCAGTGTTTAATTGCCATATTGTAATTACTTCACCACCATGGCCTATTTATTGCCTTAATTCCCTTATTTTACCTAATTTGCACTCACTGTATATATACTTTTTGTTTTCTTTTGTTCTACTGTATTATTGACTGTATGTTTTGTTTACTCCATGTGTAACTCTGTGTTGTTGTATGTGTCGAACTGCTTTGCTTTATCTTGGCCAGGTCGCAGTTGTAAATGAGAACTTGTTCTCAACTAGCCTACCTTGTTAAATAAAGGTAAAATAAAATATCTGACTAAACTACACTTCCCCCGTTAGCTTACACACAGGTGTTAGGAGCGCAGTAGATGGCTAATTAGCACAGGTGGTCAAGCTCGGTCTTCCGTCAGTTTTCCGTAAACAAGCGTTGTAATATGGAGATATGGCCGTGAGGGAAAACTAACCCCAAGTAGTAGTAGTATAGAGAGAATAAGGTGCCATTGGGTCCTGGTCTAAAGTAGTGCACTACATAGGGAATAGGGTGCCATTGGGTCCTGGTCTAAAGTAGTGCACTACATAGGGAATAGGGTGCCATTGGGTCCTGGTCTAAAGTAGTGCACTACATAGGGAATAGGGTGCCATTGGGTCCTGGTCTAAAGTAGTGCACTACATAGGGAATAGGGTGCCATTGGGTCCTGGTCTAAAGTAGTGCACTACATAGGGAATAAGGTGCCATTTGGTCCTGGTCTAAAGTAGTGCACTACATAGGGAATAGGGTGCCATTGGGTCCTGGTCTAAAGTAGTGCACTACATAGGGAATAGGGTGCCATTGGGTCCTGGTCTAAAGTAGTGCACTACATAGGGAATAGGGTGCCATTGGGTCCTGGTCTAAAGTAGTGCACTACATAGGGAATAGGGTGCCATTGGAGACCCAGCCTTCTCTACCATCTGTGGGGGAACCCGGGGATTCACGGTGCTTTCCTTCTTCCAGATGCCTGGGACAGATACGCACTACAGAGACGAGAGGTCGCTTTCTCTTTCACTTCAACAGAAACGTAAGTCTGAGGACCCAGGAAGGAAAGAGGGAGAGAAGCTGGATGTGTCCTAAAGACACCACTACCAGTTTATTAGTCATTTACACAGAACACACTGGGTGTCTAGTCTACAGTCCAATGACATGATGACTACAGGTTGACCTCTGGACAATGTGACCATAACAATAGATACACTAATACAAACAGGGCCCTTGTCTAAAGCAGTGCACTATATATCAAATCAAACTTTATTTGTCACATGTTCTGAATACAACAAGTGTAGAGCTTACAGTGAAATGATTACTTACAAGCCCTTAACCAGTTCAAGAAGGGTTAAGAAATTATTTACCAAATAAACGAAAGTAAAAAATAAAAACACAATAACATAACGAGGCTATATACAGGGGGTACGGGTACTGAGTCAGTGCGCGGGGGTACAGTTTAGAAGTCATTTGTACATGTAGGTAGGGGTGAAGTGACTATGCATAGATATAGGGAATAGGGTGCCATTGGGCCCTGTTCTAAAGTAGTGCACTATATAGAGAATAGGGTGTAATTTCACACACAGCCGCTGTCAGGTGTGTCAGCATTTACTGCTAACCTGACCCCATAACAACCCAAGCCTGGACTCATGTACTGCTAACCTGACCCCATAACAACCCAAGCCTGGTCTCATGTACTGCTAACCTGACCCCATAACAACCCAAGCCTGGTCTCATGTACTGCTAACCTGACCCCATAACAACCCAAGCCTGGACTCATGTACTGCTAACCTGACCCCATAACAACCCAAGCCTGGACTCATGTACTGCTAACCTGACCCCATAACAACCCAAGCCTGGTCTCATGTACTGCTAACCTGACCCCATAACAACCCAAGCCTGGTCTCATGTACTGCTAACCTGACCCCATAACAACCCAAGCCTGGTCTCATGTACTGCTAACTTGACCCCATAACAACCCAAGCCTGGTCTCATGTACTGCTAACCTGACCCCATAACAACCCAAGCCTGGTCTCAGATCTGTTTGTGCCGTCTTGCCAACTAGCTCCTATGGTCTTTGTCACTTGTGTCCCTTGGCAAGGCGGCACAAACAGATCCGGAACCAGGCTACTATAATACACAGCACCCCTGCCTAGGTCGGCAGGCCTGAACCAGGCTACTATAATACACAGCACCCCTGCCTAGGTTGGTAGGCCTAAACCAGGCTACTATAATACACAGCACCCCTGCCTAGGTCGGCAGGCCTGAACCAGGCTACTATAATACACAGCACCCCTGCCTAGGTCGGCAGGCCTGAACCAGGCTACTATAATACACAGCACCCCTGCCTAGGTCGGCAGGCCTGAACCAGGCTACTATAATACACAGCACCCCTGCCTAGGTCGGCAGGCCTGAACCAGGCTACTATAATACACAGCACCCCTGCCTAGGTCGGCAGGCCTGAACCAGGCTACTATAATACACAGCACCTCTGCCTAGGTTGGCAGGCCTGTTACGAATCCCCTTTTACTCTTTAGAGCAATGGGTAGTAGGTCTGCCTACAGTGAGACCTGCAAGGGGTGTAACAGTCGTAGCTCACTTAAATCACTACAGTACCAACAACATGTTGCAGACAGGCAGTAGCACCCAACCCCAGCCCACTCCCACACACACCCCAACATGTTGCAGACAGGCAGTAGCACCCAACCCCAGCCCACACACACCCCAACATGTTGCAGACAGGCAGTAGCATCCAACCCCAGCCCACACACACCCCAACATGCTGCAGACAGGCAATAGCACCCAACCCCAGCCCACACACACCCCAACATGCTGCAGACAGAAGACAGTAACACCCACCACCTTCGTCCAGTGTGTCTGCAGTGTCTGGGAAGGCATCATTATGTAGGAGAGGTGGGGAGACAGGCCGGTCCGAGGTCGCTACTCCCACTGCTGTTGGGTCGTATACAGCTGCTGCAGCTGGACCCAGGTCTCTGGTGGCGATGCACTTCACACCGTCCTGGCTAGCTGCTGACACGCTGTCGCCTCTGAAGCAGGCGGACAGAGGAACAGACACACAGGGGGGGCAGGACACAAACACACAGTCAGGGCAACTTGAACGATGCTAAATGACTGTGGTTCAAAATTCTTATTTACAATGACGGCCTACCGGGGAACAGTGGGTTACCTGCCTTGTTCAGGGGCAGGAGGACAGATTTTTACCTTGTCAGCTCGGGGATTCGATCCAGCAACCTTGCCACCCCATCATAACTTATATGGACACACTCCCTACAGTTTGACAATCTCACCCCAATCTGGTTTACAAGTCTAGGATTTAACAACTGGATACATGGATGGAGAAATTATTCTAACTAATTTACAGCTCTGTAGAATAGTTTCTATAAGACTATGAGCATTTGTCTGAACAGAAACGTCAAATGGAGGTCTCAACTGAAGGAACGTTTTAACACCACCTCCCTCTCTTTGATCAAGAACTGATTAACTTGCATAATGTACTTTATTGATGTCCCTGTGCAATTCAAATCACGGAATTCAAACCGCTGACAGCATTGCGAAATCGCTTTCGTTTGCTGGTCCAAGGGTGGTACCGCGCAAACTAGTAAAGCTAGCAGGTTAGCAATCAGTTAGCAAGCGTTAAAACCCAGTAGCTAGTTAGTTCTCTTCTGGCTAGTTACTTTTGAGCGATTACTAGGTAGCCAATATCAACTGTCAAGCGGACGTTATCTAGTTAATCATTGTTGACCAGATAACGTTACACAAGACAGCAGGAAAGACAAACGTTGCCCACTGATGGCCAATCGTTCGGTAGCCAGCTAGAAAGACAATGTTGCCACACTATACGTTAGCACAGCATTTGATGTCAAATCAGTTTACTGTTCCGGGTACCACGTTATCAAAGCACAACCAACCAACGACTGGTACTGTAGCTATCTATTTAACAAGCTCTGGGGACAAAGGTGAAGAAAGCTAGAACCTAGCTAACGAACACTAGCCATAGTTAGCTGCTAGTTAGTTAGCTAGTTGGCTAACGTCATATGCTGCCACGATGTGGGCTTTGAGTTAACTAACGTCAGCAAGCCAACTAACGTTAACTAGCTGGCTACCAAGTGAAGGTAACATGTCATCTCAGTGACAATGAATACTGGCTAATACTGGCTAATAATAGTAATAACTAGCGATAGCTAGCTAACACCACTTCCACTGTTACCGAAATAGCTTCCAAGCATTGTCTTCTCTTACCAGGTTAGCTAGTTAGCCATGTATACCTAAACACGAGGAAAGCATAGCAATGCGGCAGGTTGTTTTGAGTCAGAAATGCGCAAAGTGTTGGTTAGCCTCGATAGTGTAGTTAGCTAATTTGGATAACGTTATCAAGCTTGAGCGTTAACTGACTTGTTTGCTGGCTAGCTACTGTTATCAAGCCATTTCCCTAACGTGTGGGAGCCAAAGTGTCTGACTAGCTAGCTAGCTAAATAAAGAAGCTGAGGTTAGGCCCAGCGAATCCCCGTTCTATTTTAGACTGTCTCCCCCGTGGCGCGATACCAACCTGGGCTGCCAATCATTCCAGTTTCGCTGCAGTTTGTGGGCGCTGCTAAGCCGAAACCCAAGGGCTTTACGGCTCATTACCTTTGCGAGAACAGCATGACCTGCTCTCAACGGGATTAAATTCCGTGAACAAGCGTATTTGCTCACTATCTGTTTATTCTATGTCCATTAATGGACCCGCTACAGCTATCGGTGTGCGTTATGTTTTGTGTCGGGTCGGGTCGGCCTCCTTCCTTTTTTTTCTCCTTTATTTTTTGTCTCCCACTCCTTCTTCGATTCTTGATGAAAGAGCCACTGGCCCCTTCTCTTTATAACAGCGCCATCTGCCGGACTTTAGAACGACCAAGAGCTGTGACTGCAACAGGTTTGGTCAAATAACCCAGAGATTTACCTAGCTAACTTCACTGACCCTCCAAAAAAACATACAAAAAATATAAACCGATGTTCATGTTCTCTTCTTCTTCTCAATCTCCTCTGCAGCTAGTTGTTTTTTTGCACATCGCTTGGAATATGCGTTGCTAAGCGACAGCATCAGGAGTGGGAGTGAGGAGAGAGCATGCATGCAGCAACAGAGGATGCAAGGTAAAGATGAGCAGAATTCAAAGCATTATGGTGTGTGTAGTAGTGCAAACTTTTATGTTTTTTTTCTCCATAAAATGTTCATATAGCACACACACACACACACACACACACACACACACACACACACACACACACACACACACACACACACAAACAGCTATGCCTTACTATACCAACAATTGATTCCCATTCACACACACATACACATGTGCACACATATTTTTTCTGAAATATGAAACTGTAAATAAGCTGTAACAGCTGACAAATGAACAACAGGGTAGGACAAAACCCCCTCTCTCTACTGTAAAGAAGCTGTAACAGCTGACAAATGAACCACAGGGTAGGACAAAACCCCCTCGCTCTACTGTAAAGAAGCTGTATCAGCTGACAAATGAACAACAGGGTAGGACAAAACCCCCTCGCTCTACTGTAGAGAAGCTTCATTCTTGTCTCTTCTGTAGATGTTATAACCATGTATTGCTACCACTGTGTCTTCAGAGGAATGACGTAAGTGAGTTTCAGATGTGAATTTATGAATGTTATCTGTTACTAGCAAGTTATCAAATTTCATGAACCTTGTTTCTTAGGCTACGTATGTTAATGTGGCCTATTTTTAGCACTTTACTGGTATGTTTCATTGTTTTTATTGCTTTGCTTTACTTATCAGAAGAAGACATGACAGCAATATTTACGCTGAACAAAAATATAAACGCAACATGCAACAATTTCAACAATTTTCATTTCATCTAAGGTAATCAGTCAATTGAAATAATTGATTTCACTTGACTGAGAAAACAGATATTCATCTGTTAGTCACAGATACCTTAAAAAAAAAGGTAGTGGCGTGGATCAGAAAACCAGTCAGTATCTGGTGTGACCATCATTTGCCTCATGCAGCGCGACACATCTCCTTCACATAGAGTTGATCAGGCTGTTGATTGTGGCCTGTGGAATGTTGTCCCACTCCTCTTCAATGCCTGTGTAAAGTTGCTGGATATTGGCGGGAACTGGAACACTCTGTTGTACACGTCGATCCAGAGCATCCCAAACATGCTCAATGGGTGACATGTCTGGTGAGTAGGCAGGCCATGGAAGAACTGGGACATTTTTAGCTTCCGGGAATTGTGTACAGATCCTTGCGACATGGGGTCGTGCATTATCATGCTGAAACATCAGGTGATGGCGGCAAATTAATGGCACGAAAATGGACCTCAGGATCTCTGTGCATTCAATTTGCCATCGATAAAATGCAATGTGTTCGTTGCCCGTAGCTTATGCCTCCCCATACCATAACCCCACCGACACCATGGGGAACTCTGTTCACAACGTTGACATCAGCAAACCGCTCGCCCACACGACGCCGTACACATGGTCTGCTATCTGCCCGGTACAGTCAAAACCAGGATTCATCCGTGAAGAGCACACTTCTCCAGCGTGCCCACTGAAGTCGATTACAACGCCTAACTGCAGTCAGGTCAAGACCCTGGTGAGGACGATGAGCACGCAGATCAGCTTCCCTGAGACGGTTTCTGGCAGTTTGTGCAGAAATTCTTTGGTTGTGTAAATCCACAGTTTAATCAGCGGCCCAGGTGGCTGGTCAAATTGTAAAATCCAGTTCCTACATTTGAATATAAAAATTGATTTTATCAAACAAAACTATGCTACATTTTATCTCTGGGATCCTCAGGATGACAAATCAGAGCAAGATTACTGACTGTAAGTACATTATTTACCTTCAGAGGTGAATGTATCGAACCAGTTGCCGTGATAAAAGTTTTTTGTTGTTATGCACTCTCCCCAAACAACACCATGGTATTTTTTCACTGTAATAGCTACTGTAAATTGGACAGCACATTTAGATTAACAAGAATTTAAGCTTTCTGCCAATATCAGATGTGTCTATGTCCTGGGATATCTTCTTGTTACTTACAACCTCATGCTAATCACATTAGCGCACATTAGCTCAACCGTCCCGCGGGGGGGGGACACCGATCCTGTAGAGGTTTTAACAGCCAATGACTCACAATACTCCTACTAGGGCAAACCGTCTGTAATCGGCCTGTGTGTAGCTGGTGTGGAGGAGTCAGGCGCAGGACAGCAGAAATTAGTAAGGAACGTAATTTACTCAAGGAATCAATAAATATAACACAATAAACTAGCCCACAAAAACAGACCGTATACATACAAACAATCACTCACAAATAACCATGGGGAAACAGAGGGTTAAATAAAGAACAAGTAATTGGGGGATTGAAACCAGGTGTGTAAGACAAAGACAAAACAAATGGAAAATGAAAAGTGGATCGGCGGTGGCTAGAAGGCCGGTGACGTCGACCGACGAACACCGCCCGAACAAGGAGAGGGACCGACTTCGGCGGAAGTTGTGACACTGTCTCAGTGCTAACAGGATAACTCAGGTTGATAGGGTCATGATACTGCTGACAATAGCATTCAGGGGAGTTATAGAAACAGAAATTAGGTTACCCTCATCACTGTCAAACGCTCCCTAAAACACTTCAGCGAGCAGGCCTTTCTAATCAACCTGGCCCGGGTATCCTGGAAGGATATTGACCTCATCCCGTCAGTAGAGGATGCCTGTAGCCTCCAACCTCTCTCATCCTATTGGAGAGTGGCTCCACACATCCGTGAAGACTGCCTGGGTCCTAAATGAATAGCGGCCAGGCAGTCTTCATGGGTGTATGGAGCCACAATCCAATTGGATGAGGGAGGTTGGAGGCTACAGAGAGCAGGGGACACATTAGTTAATGAATACATCATTAGTGCACATAGCAGCAAAATGTTTTGGCAACTGAAAGTCTTATTGCAACAAAAACAAGAGTTTCTTATTGGACAGATTCAGGTAGGTGGTCCCTCCCCTTTTCTGTCCGTTTTGGTGTCTAGTCAACACGAGCCTGACGATGATGTGCTATCACAGTATCCCACAAGATGGCAGCATAGAGCATCGGTGGAGTTTGAACTAAGCATATACAAATAACAAATAATGTATTCAAACCCACATATTCAAACTTCTGCAACTCATTACATTGGAATAGAGAAGAGCTTTGCAGGCTCATGTTCATCTGCAGTATCTCTCTCTTTCACACTCGCTCTCTCTCTCTCTTTCAATATCTCTTCTTTCTCGTCTCTCAGAATGTAATAACAGATGATTGGCCATGCAGCTCTCCTCACTATATAATAACACATGATTGGTCATACAGCTCTCCTCACTATATAATAACAGATGATTGGTCATACAGCTCTCCTCACTATATAATAACAGATGATTGGTCATACAGCTCTCCTCACTATATAATAACAGATGATTGGTCATACAGCTCTCCTCACTATATAATAACAGATGATTGGTCATACAGCTCTCCTCACTATATAATAACAGATGATTGGTCATACAGCTCTCCTCACTATATAATAACAGATGATTGGTCATACAGCTCTCCTCACTATATAATAACAGATGATTGGTCATACAGCTCTCCTCACTATATAATAACAGATGATTGGTCATACAGCTCTCCTCACTATATAATAACAGATGATTGGTCATACAGCTCTCCTCACTATATAATAACAGATGATTGGTCATACAGCTCTCCTCACTATATAATAACAGATGATTGGTCATACAGCTCTCCTCACTATATAATAACAGATGATTGGTCATACAGCTCTCCTCACTATATAATAACAGATGATTGGTCATACAGCTCTCCTCACTATATAATAACAGATGATTGGTCATACAGCTCTCCTCACTATATAATAAGAAAATTATGAGGTTGTTTAACTGTCCACCCTCTTGCTCTCTCTCTCTCTCTCTCTCTCTCTCTCTTTCAGCTGTCCTTGTGCGTGTCTCCACCCCCTCCAAGTGTCGCCCATCTTCCCCACTTATCCTGTGTGTATTTATACCGGTGTTTTCTATCTGTGCCAGTTTGTCTTGTTTGTTCAAGTCAACCAGCAGTTTGTCTCAGTTCCTTTTTTCCCGTCTCTTTTTTTCTCGCCCTCCTGGTTTTTGACCCTTGACTGTCCTGACCCTGTATCCGCCCGCCTGACCACTCTGCCTGACCCTGAGCCTGCCTGTCGTCCTGTACCTTCACGAGGAGTTGCTTCGCGGTCTGATGGAAGGGCTCCAGGCCGTGGCCGTATGTCACGACCTTGCCTTGGACGCAATGCGGGAGCAATTCCGTGGGTTGCCTACTAGGCAGCCTACCACGATGGTAATCTCCTAGCCCCTCAGTAAACCGGCTGGTAGCGGCGCCGTCACCCCAGTTTCCCGGGAACCCCGCTTACCTCCCCCGGAGCGCTACGATGGAGATTCCAGAACCTGCCGGGTCTTTCTCTTCCAGTACTCCCTCGTTTTTGAGCTGCAGCCTTCTTCGTTCCCCTCGGACCGCTCGACGGTAGCGTACATTATTACGCTGATGTCCGGGAGGGCAATCGCCTGCGCCACGGCGGTGTGTGAGGAACAATCCGCCGTCTGCCTCAGTCTGGAGGTATTCGTGGCGGAGGTGAGAAAAGTTTTCGAGCCTCCAGTGTCCAGGAGAGAGGCTGCCCGGAAGTTACTCCACCTTCGGCAGGACACCCTCAGTGTGATAGACTATGCGATGAAGTTCCGCACGCTAGCAGCGGAGGGTCCCTGAAACCAGAAAGTGCTGTTCGACATGTTCCTGCATGGATTATCTGAGGAGGTAAAGGATGAGCTGGCAGCCCAAGAACTGCAGACGGATCTCGACTCACTCGTCACTTTAACCATCCGGATCAATGGTCGGCTACCGGAATGTAGGAGGGAGAAGAGGTTCGATTGCGGTCCCAATCGCTCACTTAGGGATCCCACCTAGCATCTGATGAACTCCGAAAGTCCCCGGCATCTACGTCCCCGAGAGTATCCGAGCTTACCCGAGTCCCTCCAAGAGCCTCCGGAGACTGCCAATTCACCTCTTCCCGAGCCGATGCAGCTCGGCAGGGCTAGGCTGTGTCCACCTGTCCCTTCAAGAGACCTAGCTCATTCGTTGGAATGAGTACACTGCTGGGTGTTAAAGATAATGGTTCTTCTCCCCTTACTCGCCCCCTCTCCATGCCACCCTGCTGTGGGGCGACCAGTCCAAGTCTCTCCAGGTACTTATCGATGCGGGGGCCGATGTGAGTCTCATGGACGTTACTCTGGCGCACGAGCTGGGCATCCCCACTCAACCCCGCTCCATTCCCATGGGTTACAGCACTGGACGGGCGATCTATAGGCCGGGTCACCCACCAGACAACCACAGCGAGACGATCCAATTCCTGCTGGTTGAGTCTCCGCAGGTTCCCGTGGTATTGGGATTCTCTTGGCTCCAGCGACACAATCCCTCCATTAACTGGACTACTGGTGCCATCGTGGGCTGGAGCCTGTCCTGCCACACTCATTGCCTGAAGTCAGCCCTGCCCGCCCCTGGACGTCTTCCTGGGGGCTTGGAGATTGCCCGGACCTCTCCGCCAGCCTTGCAGAGTACCAGGACCTCTGGGAGGGGTTCAGTAAGGCCCGGGCCACTTCTCTTCTGCAGCACCGACCGGTATCCAAGAAGGTCAAGCCTAAGGCGCTGGCACGCCGCTATAGTGCCGTGGCCACACAACCTCGGAAGCCGAGACCTTCATCCCCCGCTCCAAGATCATTAGCCCCTCTGCTGTTTGTCCTCTGTTGCCCCGTACCCCCCGTAATTTTCCTACCTTTTCTGTGTCTAGAGACAAAACCATGTCTGACTGCCCTTTGTCTTCTGTTTCTAGGTCCATCCCTCCCCCGTGTCATCGATGGCCAGCCAGCGTACACGGTGAGACGCCTCCTGAGGGTTTGATCACGGGGCAGGGGTTTCCAGTACCTGGTTAACTGGGAGTGTTATGGCCCGGAGGAGAGGTGCTGGGGTTCCCGCTAAAGACATCCTGGACCCGGCCCTCATTGCCGTCTTTCACCGCCGGCACCCCAGTCAACCAGGTATCCGCCCAGGTGGAACACCAGGTGACGGCCTTAAGAGGGGGGGTACTGGCATGCCCTGATCTGTCTCACCTGTCTCTGTGTTTGTCTCCACCCCCTCCAGGTGTCGCCCATATTCCCCACTTATCCTCTGGATATTTATACCGGTGTTTTCTGTCTGTGTCAGTTCGTCTTGTTTGTTCAAGTCAACCAGCGTTTTGTCTCAGCTCCTGTTTTTCCCCAGTCTCTCTTTTTCTTGTCCTCCTGGTTTTTGACCCTTGACTGTCCTGACCCTGTACCCGCCTGCCTGACCCTGAGCCTGCCTGCCGTCTTGTACCTTTGCTCCACTTCTGGATTACCGACCTCTGCCTGACCTGAGCCTGCCTGCCGTCCTGTACCTTGACCTCTACTCTGGATTACCGACCCCTGCCTGCCTAGACCTGTCGTTTGCCTGCCTCTGTTGTTACTGTAAACATTGTTACTTCACACAGTCTGCACTTGGGTCTTACCTTGATTCCTGATATAAACATTAAACTCCAAAGGAATAAAGACATTTCAAATGTCATATTATGTGCAAATAGTTCAAGTACAAAAGGAAATAAATAAACATAAATATGGGTTGTATATACAATGTTTGTTCTTCACTGGTTGCCCTTTTCTTGTGGCAACAGGTCACAAATGTTGCTGCTGTGATGGCACACTGTGGTATTTCACCCAATAGATATGGGATTCTATCAAAATTGGGTTTGTTTTTGAACTCTTTCTGGGTTTGTGTAATCTGAGAGAAATGTGTTTCTAATATGGTCATACATTTGGCAGCAGGTTAGGAAGTGCATCTCAGTTTCAACCTCATTTTGTGGGCAGTGTGCACATAGCCTAGGCAGACTTGAGAGCCAAGTCTGCCTACTGCAGCCTTTCTCAATAGCAAGGCTATGCTCACTGAGTCTGTACAAAATGCTCTGTGGGGTCTGTTTGTGTTTGTGAACAGAGCCCCAGGACCAGCATGCTTAGGGGACTCTTCTCCAGGTTGCTACAGGACTCTTCTCCAGGCTACTACGGGACTCTTCTCCAGGCTACTACAGGTCTCTTCTCCAGGTTGCTACAGGACTGGGACTCTTCTCCAGGCTACTATGGGACTCTTCTCCAGGTTGCTACGGGACTCTTCTCCAGGCTACTACGGGACTCTTCTCCAGGCTACTACGGGACTCTTCTCCAGGTTGCTACGGGACTCTTCTCCAGGATACTACGGGACTCTTCTCCAGGTTGCTACGGGACTCTTCTCCAGGCTGCTATGGGACTCTTCTCCAGGTTGTCCCTGATCTCTCTTTTGAAGAACATATCAAGACTGTTTCAAGGGCAGCTTTTTTCCATCTACATAACATTGCAAAAATCAGAAACTTTCTGTCCACAAATGATGCAGAAAAATTTATCCATGCTTTTGTTAGTTCTAGGTTGGACTACTGCAATGTTCTACTTTCCAGCTACCCGGATAAAGCACTAAATAAACTTCAGTTAGTGTCACGGTTGTCGTCGGTGAAGGAGGACCAAAACGCAGCAGGTACGTGCAGGCTCATCTTGACGTTTATTTATATTCAAAATGAACATACAAAAATAACAAAAAAACAAAACCACGAACAACAAAACAGTCTGACTAGGCACAAGGCTAAGCACAGAACAATCACCCACGAATCACAAACACAAACACACCCCAATATATGGGACTCTCAATCAAAGGCAAAGAGAAAACACCTGCCTTCAATTGAGAGTCCCAACCCCAATTAATCACCCATAGACATACACTCACTAGATTCCACATAGACATACATAAACATAGACCATAAACCAAAACCCCGGAAATACTAAATCAAACACCCTTTAAACAAACACACCACCCTGAACCACATAAAACAAATACCCTCTGCCACGTCCTGACCAAACTACAATACTAATTAACCCTTATACTGGCCAGGACGTGACAGTTAGTGCTAAATATGGCTGCTAGAATCCTGACTAGAACCCCAAAATTTGATCATATTACTCCAGTGCTAGCCTCCCTACACTGGCTTCCTGTTAAAGCAAGGGCTGATTTCAAGGTTTTACTGCTAACCTACAAAGCATTACATGGGCTTGCTCCTACCTATCTTTCCGATTTGGTCCTGTTGCACATACCTACACGTACGCTACGGTCACAAGACGCAGGCCTCCTAATTGTCCCTAGAATTTGTAAGCAAACAGCTGGAGGCAGGGCTTTCTCCTATAGAGCTCCATTTTTATGGAATGGTCTGCCTACCCATGTGAGAGATGCAGACTCGGTCTCAACCTTTAAGTCTTTACTGAAGACTCATCTCTTCAGTGGGTCCTATGATTGAGTGTAGTCTGGCCCAGGAGTGTGAAGGTGAACTGAAAGGCTCTGGAGCAACAAACCGCCCTTGCTGTCTCTGCCTGGCCGGTTCCCCTCTCTCCACTGGGATTCTCTGCCTCTAACCCTATTACAGGGGCTGAGTCACTGGCTTATTGGTGTTCTTCCATGCCGTCCCTAGGAGGGGTGCATCACTTGAGTGGGTTGAGTCACTGACGTGGTCTTCCTGTCTGGGTTGGCGCCCCCCCTTGGGTTGTGCCGTGGCGGAGATCTTTGTGGGCTATACTTGGCCTTGTCTCAGGATGGTAAGTTGGTGGTTGAAGATATCCCTCTAGTGGTGTGGGGGCTGTGCTTTGGCAAAGTGGGTGGGGTTATATCCTTCCTGTTTGGCCCTGTCCGGGGCCAAACAGGAAGTTCCCGCTCAGCCCAGTCAAAACTGTTCGCTGCTCTGGCACCCCTATGGTGGAACAAGCTCCCTCACGATGCCAGGACAGCGGAGTCAATCACCACCTTCCGGAGACACCTGAAACCCCACCTCTTTAAGGAATACCTGGGATAGGATAAAGTAATCCTTCTAACCCCCCCTAAAAAGATTTAGATGCACTATTGTAAAGTGGTTGTTCCACTGGATATCATAAGGTGAATGCACCAATTTGTAAGTCGCTCTGGATAAGAGCGTCTGCTAAATGACTTAAATGTAAAATGTAAATGTATTGTCGGATGGGGCCACAGTGTCTCCTGACCCCTCCTGTCTCAGCCTCCAGTATTTATGCTGCAGTAGTTTATGTGTCGGGGGGCTAGGGTCAGTCTGTTATATCTGGAGTATTTCTCCTGTCTTATCCGTTGTCCTGTGTGAATTTAAGTATGCACTCTCTAATTCTCTCTTTCTCTCTTTCTTTCTTTCTCTCTCGGAGGATCTGAGCCCTAGGACCATGCCTCAGGACTACCTGACATGATGACTCCTTGCTGTCCCCAGTCCACCTGGCCGTGCTGCTGCTCCAGTTTCAACTGTTCTGCCTGCGGCTATGGAACTCTGACCTGTTCACCGGACGTGCTACATGTCCCAGACCTGCTGTTTTCAACTCTCTAGAGACAGCAGGAGCGGTAGAGATACTCTGAATGATCGGCTATGAAAAGCCAACTGACACTTACTCTTGAGGTGCTGACTTGTTGCACCCTCGACAACTGTGATTATTATTATTTGACCATGCTGGTCATTTATGAACATTTGAACATCTTGGCCATGTTCTGTTATAATCTCCACCCGGCACAGCCAGAAGAGGACTGGCCACCCCTCAGCCTGGTTCCTCTCTAGGTTTCTTCCTAGGTTTTGGCCTTTCTAGGGAGTTTTTCCTAGCCACCGTGCTTCTACACCTGCATTGCTTGCTGTTTGGTGTTTTAAGCTGGATTTCTGTACAGCACTTTGAGATATCAGCTGATGTAAGAAGGGCTATATAAATACATTTGATTTGATTTGTCCTATAACAGATTCAAGTATTTTTAGCCAGATCCTAATTGGTATGTAGAATTTTATGTTCCTTTTGATGGCATAGAAGGTCCTTCTTGCCTTGTCTCTCAGATCGGTCACAGCTTTGTGGAAGTTACCTGTGGCGCTGATGTTTAGGCCGAGGTATGTATCGTTTTTGTGTGCTCTAGGGCAACGGTGTCTAGATGGAATCTGATTTTGTGGTCCTGGCAACTGGACCTTTTTTGGAAACCCATTATTTTTGTCCTACAGAGATTTACTGTCAGGGCCCAGGTCTGACAGAATCTGTGCAGAAGATCTAGGTGCTGCTGTGCCCCCCCCCCCCCCCCTCTCCACACTAACTTTCCTTGGCTTCCACTTTGCACTCACACGTCATGTTGCCAGGAAACAGCACAGTACAATAAACAGTGTCCAAGTCAAGGGGTTTCTCTCTGACAGTGAAGGGCAGGGCGGAGATGACAGCTGATGACTAAAGAGGGGGAACACTGGTTATAACTGTCTGGACATGGTAGAGAGGACAGAAGTTATAACTGTCTGGACATGGTAGAGAGGACAGAAGTTATAACTGTCTGGACATGGTAGAGAGGACAGAAGTTATAACTGTCTGGACATGGTAGAGAGGACAGAAGTTATAACTGTCTGGACATGGTAGAGAGGACAGAAGTTATAACTGTCTGGACATGGTAGAGAGGACAGAAGTTATAACTGTCTGGACATGGTAGAGAGGACAGAAGTTATAACTGTCTGGACATGGTAGAGAGGACAGAAGTTATAACTGTCTGGACATGGTAGAGAGGACAGAAGTTATAACTGTCTACATGGTAGAGAGGACAGAAGTTATAACTGTCTGTACATGGTAGAGAGGACAGAAGTTATAACTGTCTGTACATGGTAGAGAGGACAGAAGTTATAACTGTCTAGACATGGTAGAGAGGACAGAAGTTATAACTGTCTGGACATGGTAGAGAGGACAGAAGTTATAACTGTCTGTACATGGTAGAGAGGACAGAAGTTATAACTGTCTGTACATGGTAGAGAGGACAGAAGTTATAACTGTCTGGACATGGTAGAGAGGACAGAAGTTATAACTGTCTGGACATGGTAGAGAGGACAGAAGTTATAACTGTCTACATGGTAGAGAGGACAGAAGTTATAACTGTCTGTACATGGTAGAGAGGACAGAAGTTATAACTGTCCTGGACATGGTAGAGAGGACAGAAGTGATAACGGTCTGACATGGTAGAGAGGACAGAGTTATAACTGTCTGTACGTGGTAGAGAGGACAGAAGTTATAACTGTCTAGACATTGTAGAGAGGACAAAAGTTATAACTGTCTGGACATGGTAGAGAGGACAGAAGTTATAACTGTCTGTACATGGTAGAGAGGACAGAAGTTATAACTGTCTAGACATGGTAGAGAGGACAGAAGTTATAACTGTCCTGTACATGGTAGAGAGGACAGAAGTTATAACTGTCTAGACATGGTAGAGGGACAGAAGTTATAACTGTCTAGACATGGTAGAGAGGACAGAAGTTTAACTGTCTGTACATTGTAGAGAGGACAGAGTTAACGTCTAGGACATGGTAGAGAGGACAGAAGTTATAACTGTCTGGACATGGTAGAGAGGACAGAAGTTATAACTGTCTGTACGTGGTAGAGAGGACAGAAGTTATAACTGTCTAGACATGGTAGAGAGGACAAAAGTTATAACTGTCTGGACATGGTAGAGAGGACAGAAGTTATAACTGTCTGTACATGGTAGAGAGGACAGAAGTTATAACTGTCTGGACATGGTAGAGAGGACAGAAGTTATAACTGTCTGTACATGGTAGAGAGGACAGAAGTTATAACTGTCTAGACATGGTAGAGAGGACAGAAGTTATAACTGTCTAGACATGGTAGAGAGGACAGAAGTTATAACTGTCTGGACATGGTAGAGAGGACAGAAGTTATAACTGTCTGGACATGGTAGAGAGGACAGAAGTTATAACTGTCTGGACATGGTAGAGAGGACAGAAGTTATAACTGTCTGGACATGGTAGAGAGGACAGAAGTTATAACTGTCTAGACATGGTAGAGAGGACAGAAGTTATAACTGTCTGGACATGGTAGAGAGGACAGAAGTTATAACTGTCTGGACATGGTAGAGAGGACAGAAGTTATAACTGTCTGGACATGGTAGAGAGGACAGAAGTTATAACTGTCTACATGGTAGAGAGGACAGAAGTTATAACTGTCTACATGGTAGAGAGGACAGAAGTTATAACTGTCTGGACATGGTAGAGAGGACAAAAGTTATAACTGTCTGGACATGGTAGAGAGGACAGAAGTTATAACTGTCTGTACATGGTAGAGAGGACAGAAGTTATAACTGTCTGTACATGGTAGAGAGGACAGAAGTTATAACTGTCTGGACATGGTAGAGAGGACAGAAGTTATAACTGTCTGGACATGGTAGAGAGGACAGAAGTTATAACTGTCTGGACATGGTAGAGAGGACAGAAGTTATAACTGTCTAGACATGGTAGAGAGGACAGAAGTTATAACTGTCTGGACATGGTAGAGAGGACAGAAGTTACCAACTTCACACTCCCATCAGATTCTCAGTGCTTCAATAAGAAGTTAGGGAGTCCAACTGTGTCCGGGTTTGGTCGGGGTAGGCCATCATTGTAAATACAAATGTGTTCTTAACCCACTTGCCTAGTTAAATTATACTTTTTTAAACCCTGTCCATCCATTCAGGCACGGACTGGGACCACAAATTGGCCTTAAAGCCCCCATTATCAGCGATCATTAGCCCCCGTTGTTATTAAAGTACTGAGCAGCTGATGGGAGGGTGAAAAGGTTGTGATCATTCTGTGCCAAACCTCCAGTTGTGGCAGGCCCACATAGACTAAAGATGACCCATCTGACATTAGCCTGTAATGGTATATGTCCAGACTATCCATACATCTGTTCAACTGAAGCCAGTGAGTTATGTATTCTGGCCATCTTCTGGCATATCATTTCATCTATTTATTTCCATTTACTCATTTCATATGTATATACTGTATTCTATTTTTCTGTATTTTAGTTAGTGCCACTCCGATATTGCTCGTCCTGATATTTATACATTTCTTAATTCCAATCTTTTACTTTTATATTAGTGTGTATTGTTGTGAACTGTTAGATATTACTGCACTGTTGGAGCTAGGAACACAAAGCATTTCGCTACACCAGCAATAACATCTGCTAAACATGTGCATGTGAACAATAACATTTGATTTTGATTTGATTTTGATCGGTCCATAGTCCTTAGATTTGACTAAAAATCAATCCCAGAGTCCACCAGAACATTTCTTACATTTAGAACAAGACTGGCATATTTGGAAGCCTCAGCGTCATCGTCATCATCCTAACATGGCCTGTGTCCCAAATGGCACCCTATTCCTTATATAGTGCACTACCCATAGGGCTCTGGTCATAAGTAGTGCACCATGTAGGGAATAGGGTGCCATAGGGCTCTGGTCAAAAGTAGAGCACTATGTAGGGAATAACTTGCCATTTGGTACACATCCACGGAACAGGGATCCACCCTGTGAGGTAGTCTCTGGAAAACACCACACACTGATTACGCACGTACGCACACACATACCCTGAAAATATCCATTCCTGCTCCACCCTTCAATCTGGGAGTATCTGGGTCACAGGTCCACCCACCCACCCACTCACCCACCCACCCACCCACAGTCATGAGAGGGCCAGGTATAATCACAACATCAGAACAGAATAACATGCTGTCAAGGAGAGGGTCAGTCTAATAATGTGGAGATCACTGGGCAAGATGACGAGGACTCTGTCTGTCTGTCTGTCTGTCTGTCTGTCTGTCTGTCTGTCTGTCTGTCTGTCTGTCTGTCTGTCTGTCTCTGTCTGTCTGTCTGTCTGTCTGTCTGTCTGTCTGTCTGTCTGTCTGTCTGTCTGTCTGTCTGTCTGTCTGTCTGTCTGTCTGTCTGTCTCTCCCTCTCTCTCTCTCTCTCTCTCTCTCTCTCTCTCTCTCTCTCCCTCTCTCTCTCTCTCTCTCTCTCTCTCTCTCTGTCTCTCTCTCTCTGTCTCTGTCTCTCTGTCTCTGTCTCTCTCTCTCTGTCTCTCTCTCACTCTCCCTCTCTCTCTCTCTCACACACACACAAAGGTCCTAGTTATTAGCCTGCTGGTCTCAGAGCTATATAACCTGTACAGATCTCAGAGCAGGCTAGATCCTAGTTATTAGCCAGGGATTTTTCTATAGAACATAGAATGTCCTCTCACGATGCTGTTTCTAGGACACTCCAGCCTGTCTCCTATGGAACATAGAATGTCCTCTAACGATGCTGTTTCTAGGACACTCCAGCCTGTCTCCTATGGATTTGACCTTTGACTCCTTTCCTCTTACCCTCCCTGACCTGAAGAATTCTACCCCTCTGCCACCATCGATTTTCAGCACCCCATACTCTCCAACACCCCCCCCCCCCCCACACACACACACACACACACACACACACACACACACACACACACACACACACACACACACACACACACACACACACACACACACACACACACACACACACACACACATACATACACACACACACACTTAACTGCTGCTCCATCCCAGACAGTCTCCTGGTCTGAGAGCACCATAGATGTCTGGAGCCAGTAGGGTACATTCCTCCCTCTGTACCCAGCTTAAGGGGTCAGGGGCTGAGAAGAACTATGCCACGATCCCCTGATCCAGAAACACTGTGGTGATCAGATCAGGAGACGGGTTAAAGAAAGATTTTTTAGCCTTGAGACAATTGAGACATGGATAGTGTATGTGTGCCATTCAGAAGGTGAATGGGCAAGACAACATATTTAAGTGCCTTTGAACGGGGTATGGTAGTAGGTGCCAGGTGTGTGTCAAGAACTGCAATGCTGCTGGGTTTTTCACACTCAACAGTTTCCTGTGTGTATCAAGAATGGTCCACCACCCAAAGGACATCCAGACAACTTGACACAACTGTGGGAAGCATTGGAGTCAACATGGGCCAGCATCACTGTGGAACACTTTCAACATCTTGTAGAGTCCAAACCTTGACGAATTGAGGCTGTTCTGAGAGCAAAAGGGGGTGCAACTCAATATTAGGAAGGTGTTCTTAGTGTTTGGTATAATCAGTGTAGATGCTATATAGAAAATATGGAATATATATAGTATCATTCTAGATTTGACCTCTGTGTTTGAGATGTATGACAGCTTCTCTGTCTTGTCTCACGCCACCTCCTGTTGTGGTATGTCTATGTCTATGTCTATATCTATGTCTATGGGCTCTCTAAATAGGTAAAGGGATAGTTCACCCATATTACTAAATTAGGTTTTGGTTTCCTTATTCTGTAAGCAGTCTGTGGACAGGAAACCAATATGTTATTTAGTCATTTGGGTGAACTACCCCTTTAAGTTAATTTGAGAGATGGCCTGCTCTGTGTGTCTCCTTTATCTACAGCAGGTTTACACATAGGATCCCCACTATCTGTGTGTGTGTGTGTGTGTGTGTGTGTGTGTGTGTGTGTGTGTGTGTGTGTGTGTGTGTGTGTGTGTGTGTGTGTGTGTGTGTGTGTGTGTGTGTGTGTTATCCAGTAAACTCCACTGATCACAGTAAACCTTTGAGAGCCCTCTGTTAGTTCAAAGTTCCTAATATAATGTCACACACAGTGGCACGACACAGCAGACCTGGCTTCAAATACTATTTCAAATATCTCAATTACTTTCATATACATTTCAATGTGAGTATTCAGATATTTGTTTATTTGTAAACAATATTAATTTCACCTTTATTTATACATGTAAGTCAATTAAGAACAAATTGTTATTTACAATGACGACCTGTCAAACACATCAATAAACAGCACATCAATAAACAGCACATCAATAAACAGCACATCAATAAACACCACATCAATAAACACCACATCAATAAACAACACATCAATAAACAACATCAATAAACAACACATCAATAAACACCACATCAATCATCAACCATTACAGTATACATTCACATCAATAAACAACCATTGCACTGTACATACATATTAATTACCCAGTACATGAAAAGCAAACACTAAAACATGAACATCTAAACCCAATCATATGAAACAGACCCATTGTTCAGTAAAAGGCCCTCTAACATCCACCTGATCGCCCTAGAGGCACCAACTCCACCATCTTTCAGGACTGATCGCCCTAGAGGCACCAACTCCACCATCTTTCAGGACTGATCGCCCTAGAGGCACCAACTCCACCATCTTTCAGGACTGATCGTCATAGAGGCACCAACTCCACCAACTTTCTGGACTGATCGCCCTAGAGGCACCAACTCCACCAACTTTCAGGACTGATCGCCCTAGAGGCACCAACTCCACCAACTTTCTGGACTGATCGCCCTAGAGGCACCAACTCCACCAACTTTCAGGACTGATCGCCCTAGAAGCACCAACTCCACCAACTTTCAGGACTGATCGACCTAGAGGCACCAACTCCACCAACTTTCAGGACTGATCGCCCTAGAAGCACCAACTCCACCAACTTTCAGGACTGATCGCCCTAGAGGCACCAACTCCACCATCTTTCAGGACTGATCGCCCTAGAAGCACCAACTCCACCAACTTTCAGGACTGATCGCCCTAGAGGCACCAACTCCACCAACTTTCAGGACTGATCGCCCTAGAGGCACCAACTCCACCAACTTTCAGGACTGATCGCCCTAGAGGCACCAACTCCACCATCTTTCAGGACTGATCGCCCTAGAGGCACCAACTCCACCATCTTTCAGGACTGATCGCCCTAGAGGCACCAACTCCACCAACTTTCAGGACTTTTGGAGATCATTCCATATGGGAGGCGCAAAACAAAATTCTAAAAGCAGATTTAGTAACTGGGTGGTGATTGATGGGATCTCCAGGGTTAGCCATCCCTGAGTCCGGGTGTGGTAACTGGGTGGTGATTGATGGTATCTCCAGGGTTAGCCATCCCTGAGTCTGGGTGTGGTAACTGGGTGGTGATTGATGGTATCTCCAGGGTTAGCCATCCCTGAGTCCGGGTGTGGTAACTGGGTGGTGATTGATGGTATCTCCAGGGTTAGCCATCCCTGAGTCTGGGTGTGGTAACTGGGTGGTGATTGATGGTATCTCCAGGGTTAGCCATCCCTGAGTCTGGGTGTGGTAACTGGGTGGTGATTGATGGGATCTCTAGGGTTAGCCATCCCTGAGTCCGGGTGTGGTAACTGGGTGGTGATTGATGGTATCTCCAGGGTTAGCCATCCCTGAGTCCGGGTGTGGTAACTGGGTGGTGATTGATGGGATCTCCAGGGTTAGCCATCCCTGAGTCCGGGTCTGGTAACTCATGATACGTCTGAAGGTCAAAAATGAGGTAAGGTATGGCAGAAGTTTATGCAAGAGGCCTTTAAAGACAAAAATAGTGCAATGTATTGATCTCCGAGACTTCAAGGAGATGTACCCACTCATGGAGAAGTACCCACTCCGCTCGCGGATCCACCAGCCTCGGTGGCGGCTCTGGTGCGGGACTTTGCCCCCGCCCAGACCACGGGCGTGACAGAACGTTGTGCCCGGACTGGGCCTCGGCACAGAGGAAGGCTCCGGGCATGGAGCTGAGTTGGCCGCCATGCCTGGACTGGACATCGGCGCAGAGGAAGGCTCCTGCCATGGAGCGGGACTGGACGCCGTGCCTGGACTGGGCATCGGCGCAGAGGAAGGCTCTGGCCTTGGAGCTGGACTGGACGCCGTGCCTGGACTGGGCACCGGTGCAAAGGAGGGCTCCAGCCTGTGGACCGCCGTAGGAGGTTCCGGACTGTAGACCGTCGTAGGAGGTTCCGGACTGAGGACCATCGTAGGAGGTTCCGGACTGAGGACCGTCGTAGGAGGTTCTGGACTGAGGACCGTCGTAGGAGGTTCCGGACCGTGGACCGTCGCAGGAGGTTCCGGACTGTGGACCATCGCAGGAGGTTCCGGACTGTGGACCGTCGCAGGAGGTTCCGGACTGTGAACCATCCCTGTAGCTCAGTTGGTAGAGCATGGTGTTTGCAACACCAGGGTTGTGGGTTCGATTCCCACGGGGGGCCAGCACAAAAAAATAAAATAAATGTATGAAAATGTATGAAATGTATGCATTCACTACTGTAAGTCGCTCTGGATAAGAGCGTCTGCTAAATGACTAAAATGTAATGTCAATGTAAATGGAAGCTCTGGACTGTGAACCGTCGCCGGAAGCTCTGGACTGGGGACCGTCGCCGGAAGCTCTGGACTGGGGACCGTCGCCGGAAGCTCTGGACTGGGGACCGTCGCCGGAAGCCTGGTGCGTGGAGCCGGCACAGGTGGCAACGGACTGGTGACACGCACTTTAGGGCGAGGAGCTGGCACAGGACTTACTGGGCTGTGGAGGCGCACTGGAGACCTGGTGCGTATAGCCGGCACAGGTTGCAACGGAACGATAACACACCTTGCACGGCGAGTGCGAGGAGCTGGCACAGGACGTACTGGGCTGGGGACAAGCACTTCAGGGCGAGTGCGAGGAGGAGACACAAGACGTACCGGACTGGGGAGGCGCACTGGAGGCCTGATGCGTGGGACCGGCACAAGTTGCACCGGACTGGTGACACGCTCCTCCAAACGCCTGCGTTGCCGCATACTCCTAGCCAACTCTATTCTCCGGTATCCCTCCTCGCACTGTTCCATTGACTCCCAGGCGAGCTCTGGCACTCTCCTTGGGTCGACTGACCACCTCTCTACCTCCTCCCAGGTTGTCACTGGCTCACTCCCCGGCTCCGCCGACCACCCTGTGTGCCCCCCCCAAAAAAAGTTTTTGGGCTGTCCTTTGGGCTTTCAATGAAAACCAGCTGCCTCTGATTGGGAACCATACCAGGCCAACATAGAACTAGACAACCTAGATCACCCCCTAGTCACGCCCTGACCTACTATACCATAGAGAACCAAGGGCTCTCTATGGTCAGGGCGTGACACTGTGGGGCGTGACTCGGGGGTGATCGCATAGCATACACCACAGTGCCATCTGCATACAGGTCAAAGTTAATTTATTTTACAGATAAACCAATATTGTTAATGTAAATAGTGAAAAGAACCAGACCAAGAATCGATCTCTGTTGGCCATCCGTTGTTAGACAGGTCAATAAAAAGGGCCACACATTGTTTCTTCTTGTCCAAACATTTAACAAAATATTTTAAAACCAAAGAAGTAGCAGAGACGGTGTTATGACCTAGTCAGAGACGGTGCTATGACCTGGTCTGAGACGGTGCTATGACCTGGTCTGAGACGGTGCTATGACCTAGTCAGAGACGGTGCTATGACCTGGTCAGAGACGGTATTTACTAAGGATTCTAGCATCTTTGCTAGGCAAGAGAGTTTGGAAATAATGATCACTATTTAGGTCACACGGGTCACCACCTTTGTGAAGGCGGAGTATATGGGCCTTCTTCTATTCCCTGGGGATGATACAAGGGGACGTATATAGGCCTCCTTCCACACCCTGGGGGTGGTACAAGGGGGAGTATATTGGCCTCCTTCCAGACCCTGGGGATGGTACCATGGGGAGTATATAGGCCTCCTTCCAGACCCTGGGGGTGGTACAAGGGGGAGTATATTGGCCTCCTTCCAGACCATGGGGATGATACCAGGGGGAGTATATGGACCTCCTTCCAGACCCTGGGGGTGGTACCAGGGGGAGTATATGGGCCTCCTTCCAGACCCTGGGGATGATACCAGGGGACGTATATAGGCCTCCTTCCACACCCTGGGGGTGGTACAAGGGGGAGTATATGGGCCTCCTTCCAGACCCTGGGGATGATACCAGGGGGAGTATATGGGCCTCCTTCCAGACCCTGGGGATGATACCAGGGGACGTATATAGGCCTCCTTCCACACCCTGGGGGTGGTACTAGGGGGAGTATATGGGCCTCCTTCCAGACCCTGGGGGTGGTACCAGGGGGAGTATATTGGCCTCCTTCCAGACCATGGGCATGATACCAGGGGGAGTATATGGGCCTCCTTCCAGACCCTGGGGATGGTACCAGGGGGAGTATATTGGCCTCCTTCCAGACCCTGGGGGTGGTACCAGAGGGAGTATATTGGCCTCCTTCGAGACCCTGGGGGTGGTACAAGGGGGAGTATATGGGCCTCCTTCCAGACCCTGGGGATGATACCAGGGGGAGTATATGGGCCTCCGTCCAGACCCTGGGGATGGCACCAGGGGGAGTATATAGGCCTCCTTCCAGACCCTGGGGATGATACCAGGGGGAGTATATGGGCCTCCTTCCAGACCCTGGGGGTGGTACCAGGGGGAGTATATAGGCCTCCTTCCAGACCCTGAGGATGGTACCAGGGGGAGTACATGGGCCTCCTTCCAGCCCCTGGGGATGGTACCAGGGGGAGTATATGGGCCTCCTTCCAGACCCTGGGGATGGTACCAGGGGGAGTATATTGGCCTCCTTCCAGACCCTGGGGGTGGTACCAGGGGGAGTATATGGGCCTCCGTCCAGACCCTGGGGATGGCACCAGGGGGAGTATATGGGCCTCCGTCCAGACCCTGGGGATGGCACCAGGGGGAGTATATAGGCCTCCTTCCAGACCCTGGGGATGATACCAGGGGGAGTATATGGGCCTCCTTCCAGACCCTGGGGGTGGTACCAGGGGGAGTATATAGGCCTCCTTCCAGACCCTGAGGATGGTACCAGGGGGAGTACATGGGCCTCCTTCCAGCCCCTGGGGATGGTACCAGGGGGAGTATATGGGCCTCCTTCCAGACCATGGGGATGGTACCAGGGGGAGTATATTGGCCTCCTTCCAGAACCTGGGGGTGGTACCAGGGGGAGTATATGGGCCTCCTTCCAGACCCTGGGGATGGTACCAGGGGGAGTATATTGGCCTCCTTCCAGACCCTGGGGGTGGTACCAGGGGGAGTATATGGGCCTCCTTCCAGACCATGGGGATGATACCAGGGGGAGTATATGGACCTCCTTCCAGACCCTGGGGGTGGTACCAGGGGGAGTATATGGGCCTCCTTCCAGACCATGGGGATGATACCAGGGGGAGTATATGGACCTCCTTCCAGACCCTGGGGATGGTACCAGGGGGAGTATATGGGCCTCCTTCCAGACCCTAGGGATGGCACCAGGGGGAGTATATGGACTGTCTTCCAAATCATGGGGATGGTACCAGGGGGAGTATATAGGCCTCCTTCCAGACCCTAGGGATGATACCAGGGGGAGTATATGGACCTCCTTCCAGACCCTGGGGATGGTACCAGGGGGAGTATATGGACCTCCTTCCAGACCATGGGTTGGTACCAGAAATAATTATAAGGTTAAGAATATGTGTTAAAGATTCTGCAATCAGAGGAGCAGAAAGCTGCAGCAAGAAAGGATCAAGTAAATCAGCCCCTTTGGATTTAAAAAAAAAATCTATCTTGCGCAACACACCTACTGTAGCACATCGCAAGTAGAACGTTGTTGAAATGAAAACAAAGATTTATTAGAAGTTGATGGAACTTCCATCGAGCCCACTAGACTCTGGGAGAGGGGCAGGCAGTCGACTGGCTGACCAGGGTCAATTAAACCACCATGTTTCTTTTACATAAAAAGCCTTCCGATATAAAATGAAGATTTTTTTTTTAACCTTTATTTTACCAGGTAAGTTGACTGAGGACACATTCTCATTTACAGCAACAACCCGTGGAATCGTTACAGGGTAAAGGAGGGGGGATGAATGAGCCAAAGCTGGGGATGATTTGGTGGCCATGATGGTATGAGGGCCAGATTGGGAATTTAGCCAGGACACCAGGGTTAACACCCCTACTCTTACAATCCATGCCCTGGGATCTTTAGTGACCACAGAGAGTCAGGACACCAGTTTAACATCCCATCTTAAAGACAGCACCCTACACAGGGCAATGTCCCCAATCACTGCCCTGGGGCATTTGGGATCTTTTTTTATTACCAGAGGAAAGAGTGTCTCCTACTGGCCCTCCAACACCACTTCCAGCAGCATCAGGTCTCCCAACTAGGACCAACCCTGCTTAGCTTCAGAGGCAAGCCAGCAGTGGGATGTAGGGTGGTATGCTGCTAATTAAAAGCATCACTTACAGTGCATTTGGAAATAAGTCAGACCTGTCAGGAATCCCGCTTCCTGAGTCTGTTTTCTGCCTGAGCTGACTTTTTTTTGGTTTTGGAGTCTGTTTCCTGAGGTTCCTGAACGCACCCTGTCTGGTTGCCAGGCGACGAAGCTAGGCGGGAGAACTCTTGATTACCCGCACCTGCATCTCATCAGCCATCTGCACACCTGGTCCTGATCATCACCTCTTCTCTTCATAAGCTCTGACCTGACATCCATTCCCTGCCGGATCGTTAGCAATAAACAGTATGTTGTGTCAGTGTATCAGCCTCAAGTTTACTAGAGTTAGTTTTGTTGTTCTGTACTTTTTGCCGGTTACTCACCCTCGTTTACTCTGTCTACAGTCATCCTCCCGGAACATTCACCCCCCTTGCCTGGCCGTCGGTGGTTTCAGTGACATCATTGGAGCTGCCTATTCACTCTCATCAACTCACCTCCGCTGCCGCTCCGTCTCCTGGATTATTCTATTTTCACCTCGAGTCTGTAAATAAATACTCACCTTCATTTTACTCACCTTGTCCTGGTCTGCTTCTGGGTTCAGCTTTAGAGAATTGTGACAAGACCCCTTGCATTTTTCCACATTTAGTTACGTTACAGCCTTATTCTAAAATTGATTAAATTGTTTTACACACGATACCCCATAACGACAAAGCAAAAACCGTTTTTTTGCCATTTTTGCAACTGTATAAATAAAAAACTAAAATATTACATTTACATAAGTATTCAGACCCTTTACTCAGTACTTTGTTGAAGAACCTTTGGCAGCGATTACAGCCTCGAGTCTTCTTGGGTATGACGCTTCAAGCTTGGCACACCTGTATTTGGGGAGTTTCTCCCATTCTTCTCTGTAGATCCTCTCAAGCTCTGTCAGGTTGGATGGGGAGCGTCGCTGCACAGCTATTTTCAGGTCTCTCCAGAGATGTTCGATCGGGTTCAAGTCCGAGCTCTGGCTGGGCCTCTCAAGGACATTCAGAGATGTGTCCCGAAGCCACTCCTGCATTATCAATTGAATTTACCACAGGTGGACTCCAATCAATTTGTAGAAACATCTCAAAGAGGATCAATGGAAACCAGATGCACCTGAGCTTAATTTCAAGTCTCTTGCAAAGGGTCTGAATACTTATGTAAATAAGGTATTTCTGTTTATTTTTAATACATTTGCAAACATTTCTAAAAACCTGTTTTCACTTTTTCGTTATGGGGTATTGTGTGTAGATTGAGGGAAACAATAATTTAATCAATTTTAGGCTTCCAAATTGGGCTAACAGCCACAGAGCTAACAGTGAATTCAAATGTATGGTGATACGATTATTACTGACAATATCCCTGTGAATATCTGCAGTAGTACAATGATAAAGAATTACCCGAGCAGGGGTTGGCCTGTTTTTGAGTCAATGTTTTTTAAGCACCTCCTCTATGTTGGTCCAGAGAACTCTTGCCCCTCTTCTATTTGGATGCAAGCCATCCCTCTTGTAAAACTGGGGCCGCCTGTCAATGTACTCCAAATCCATCGAGGCACGGTAGGATTTAAGCCAGTAGTGTAGCCAGAGAAGACTAAACCAATCAACTCTGTGACCTAGTGTTGATAGAGACCCGGAAATGAAACCCACCTGTCTGTCTCCTTTAGCCTGCCTATGATGAGAACCCACCTGTCAGACTCCTTTAGAATGCCTATGATGAGAACCCACCTGTCTGTCTCCTTTAGAATGCCTATGATGAGAACCCACCTGTCAGTCTCCTTTAGCCTGCCTATGATGAGAACCCCCCTGTCAGTCTCCTTTAGTCTGCCTATGATGAGAACCCACCTGTCAGTCTCCTTTAGCCTGCCTATGATGAGAACCCACCTGTCAGTCTCCTTTAGCCTGCCTATGAGAACCCGCCTGTCAGTCTCCTTTAGCCTGACTATGATGAGAACCCACCTGTCTGTCTCCTTTAGCCTGCCTATGATGAGAACCCACCTGTCTGTCTCCTTTAGCCTGCATATGAGAACCCACCTGTCATTCTCCTTTAACCTGCCTATGAGAACCCACCTGTCAGTCTCCTTTAGCCTGACTATGAGAACCCGCCTGTCAGTCTCCTTTAGCCTGCCTATGATGAGAACCCGCCTGTCAGTCTCCTTTAGCCTGCCTATGAGAACCCACCTGTCAGCCTCCTTTAGCCTGACTATGAGAACCCACCTGTCAGTCTCCTTTAGCCTGCCTATGATGAGAACCCGCCTGTCTGTCTCCTTTAGCCTGCCTATGAGAACCCGCCTGTCAGTCTCCTTTAGCCTGCCTATGAGAACCCGCCTGTCAGTCTCCTTTAGCCTGCCTATGAGAACCCGCCTGTCAGTCTCCTTTAGCCTGCCTATGATGAGAACCCACCTGTCATTCTCCTTTAGCCTGCATATGAGAACCCACCTGTCAGTCTCCTTTAACCTGCCTATGAGAACCCACCTGTCAGTCTCCTTTAGCCTGACTATGAGAACCCGCCTGTCAGTCTCCTTTAGCCTGCCTATGATGAGAACCCACCTGTCTGTCTCCTTTAGCCTGCATATGAGAACCCACCTGTCATTCTCCTTTAACCTGCCTATGAGAACCCACCTGTCAGTCTCCTTTAGCCTGACTATGAGAACCCGCCTGTCAGTCTCCTTTAGCCTGCCTATGATGAGAACCCGCCTGTCAGTCTCCTTTAGCCTGCCTATGAGAACCCACCTGTCAGTCTCCTTTAGCCTGACTATGAGAACCCACCTGTCAGTCTCCTTTAGCCTGCCTATGATGAGAACCCGCCTGTCAGTCTCCTTTAGCCTGCCTATGAGAACCCGCCTGTCAGTCTCCTTTAGCCTGCCTATGAGAACCCGCCTGTCAGTCTCCTTTAGCCTGCCTATGAGAACCCGCCTGTCAGTCTCCTTTAGCCTGCCTATGATGAGAACCCACCTGTCATTCTCCTTTAGCCTGCATATGAGAACCCACCTGTCAGTCTCCTTTAACCTGCCTATGAGAACCCACCTGTCAGTCTCCTTTAGCCTGACTATGAGAACCCGCCTGTCAGTCTCCTTTAGCCTGCCTATGATGAGAACCCGCCTGTCAGTCTCCTTTAGCCTGCCTATGAGAACCCACCTGTCAGTCTCCTTTAGCCTGACTATGAGAACCCACCTGTCAGTCTCCTTTAGCCTGCCTATGATGAGAACCCGCCTGTCAGTCTCCTTTAGCCTGCCTATGAGAACCCGCCTGTCAGTCTCCTTTAGCCTGCCTATGAGAACCCGCCTGTCAGTCTCCTTTAGCCTGCCTATGAGAACCCGCCTGTCAGTCTCCTTTAGCCTGCCTATGATGAGAACCCACCTGTCATTCTCCTTTAGCCTGCATATGAGAACCCACCTGTCAGTCTCCTTTAACCTGCCTATGAGAACCCACCTGTCAGTCTCCTTTAGCCTGACTATGAGAACCCGCCTGTCAGTCTCCTTTAGCCTGCCTATGATGAGAACCCGCCTGTCAGTCTCCTTTAGCCTGACTATGAGAACCCGCCTGTCAGTCTCCTTTAGCCTGCCTATGATGAGAACCCGCCTGTCAGTCTCCTTTAGCCTGCCTATGAGAACCCACCTGTCAGTCTCCTTTAGCCTGACTATGAGAACCCACCTGTCAGTCTCCTTTAGCCTGCCTATGATGAGAACCCGCCTGTCAGTCTCCTTTAGCCTGCCTATGAGAACCCGCCTGTCAGTCTCCTTTAGCCTGCCTATGAGAACCCGCCTGTCAGTCTCCTTTAGCCTGCCTATGAGAACCCGCCTGTCAGTCTCCTTTAGCCTGCCTATGATGAGAACCCACCTGTCATTCTCCTTTAGCCTGCATATGAGAACCCACCTGTCAGTCTCCTTTAACCTGCCTATGAGAACCCACCTGTCAGTCTCCTTTAGCCTGACTATGAGAACCCGCCTGTCAGTCTCCTTTAGCCTGCCTATGATGAGAACCCGCCTGTCAGTCTCCTTTAGCCTGCCTATGAGAACCCACCTGTCAGTCTCCTTTAGCCTGACTATGAGAACCCACCTGTCTGGCTCCTTTAGCCTGCCTATGATGAGAACCCGCCTGTCTGCCTCCTTTAGCCTGCCTATGAGAACCCGCCTGTCAGTCTCCTTTAGCCTGCCTATGAGAACCCGCCTGTCAGTCTCCTTTAGCCTGACTATGATGAGAACCCGCCTGTCTGTCTCCTTTAGCCTGCCTATGAGAACTCACCTGTCATTCTCCTTTAGCCTGACTATGAGAACCCGCCTGTTAGTCTCCTTTAGCCTGCCTATGAGAACCCGCCTCAGTCTCCTTTAGCCTGCCTATGAGAACCCACCTGTCAGTCTCCTTTAGCCTGCCTATGAGAACCCGCCTGTCAGTCTCCTTTAGCCTGCCTATGAGAACCCGCCTGTCAGTCTCCTTTAGCCTGCCTATGATGAGAACCCGCCTGTCAGCCTCCTTTAGCCTGCCTATGATGAGAACCCGCCTGTCAGTCTCCTTTAGCCTGCCTATGAGAACCCGCCTGTCAGTCTCATTTAGCCTGCCTATGATGAGAACCCACCTGTCTGGCTCCTTTGGCCTGCCTATGAGAACCCACCTGTCATTCTCCTTTAGCCTGACTATGAGAACCCGCCTGTCAGTCTCCTTTAGCCTGCCTATGATGAGAACCCGCCTGTCAGTCTCCTTTAGCCTGCCTATGAGAACCCACCTGTCATTCTCCTTTAGCCTGACTATGAGAACCCGCCTGTCAGTCTCCTTTAGCCTGCCTATGATGAGAACCCGCCTGTCAGTCTCCTTTAGCCTGCCTATGAGCACTCTGAAGTCAGCTTTTAATTGCTCCGATTTATGAAGATTGATGTCGTTTTTAATGACTGCGTGAACATTCAGGTGCTTCTCCATCGCAGTAGGGACCTGATGATCTGTGTCCTGAGCTGTGTGCTGAACTGGAGTGGGAAGCACGGGGGGAGTGGCGGAGAACCTGGTCTGAGGGCCCCGGTGAAGTCAGGGGGGTTCAGAGCCGTTAAACGATTTGATTGCCGCAGGTCTGGACAAGAGTGCAGACTAGAAAGAGGACACGTTGGAGCGTTCATTCTGTCCTACCTCTAACTCCATTGCACTTTTCCTCCGATGGTGTAGAGCAGTACGCAGTCGTTCTTCTGGTCTCGCTGGTGGGATGTGTTAATAAGGGAAAGTGGTCCAATGTCTCTGACATATCCCAGTTTCTCTGGCCCCCCGCAAGGTCTCCCTTCGTAATAATGTAATACATTTTTCAGTAATTCAAGTTGGAAATTCAAACATTGCAGATTGTCAAATTAATTTTCAATACAACATAATACTAATCAGCTACCAATTGATTTTTAAAAAAAAATATACAGCTATCTTGTATAGGTTACCTGCACCTGCATGACATGAGCAGCCCCTTGCGCTTTCTATCCGGTTTGAGTAAAAAGTTGTTGTGCGTAAAACCAGTCTATTTATGCCAAATAATACAGTCAGTCGACCCTCAAAACACCACCTTACGAGGGATTGTTTCATTATGCAGTGTACTATCGTTTCTATATACAGTCTTTAGCTGCAATTTGGGTGCTATTTTGTCACACCCTGATCTGTTTCCCCTGTCTTTGTGCTTTTCTCCACCCCCCTCCAGGTGTCGCCAATCCCCATTTTCCCCAGTGTATTTATACCTGTGTTCTCTGTTTGTCTGTTGCCAGTTCGTTTTGTTTCGTGTTTCCCCTCGCTCCTGTCTGTTCTAGTTCCTGTTTTCTAGTTTTTCCTGGTTTTGACCTTTCTGCCTGCCCTGACCCTGAGCCTGCCTGCCGTTCTGTACCTTTTGGACTCTGATCTGGATTACTGACCTCTGCTTACCCTTTGACCTGTCATTTTGCCTGCCCCTGTACTAGTAATACACTTTTGTTGCTTCGACACTGTCTGCATCTGGGTCTTACCTGAAACGTGATAGATGTATAACCTTTTTATAAAAATTACACATCATAACAATGAGGAAAAAGTAGTCGGCTTGAGGATAAATTCAGCCATTATTTATTGTTGAACTCAGCGGATTTTGTCTGGTTAATAGCCTACACAAATGGGCTGCAATATTCAAGGGAAATTAAATCGAACTTGAAAAACTCCCCTGGTCTCTATATTGCTAACCCAGAAGTCTATATTGCCAACCCGGACAGTCCTTCCTAAACATTGTGTGTTATATATCTATTGCGCTGCACACAATTTAAACTCAGTCTTGAATGATAAATGCCAAGATATGCCAAGATATACCAAGATATACCAAGATATACCAAGATATGCCAAGATATGCCAAGATATACCAAGATATACCAAGATATACCAAGATATACCAAGATATACCATAAGGGATTGTTGATATTGCAACCACACAACTCAAACGCCGGTTCACCAGAATGAACGAAAATCTCAAACCGTTTTTTTATTTTATTTGTTCAAGCCCTCAAGAACTGTTGTCCGCTAAATATGATCATCTGTTTGATTCTGCCAATTTATTGTCTGTACCCAATAAATTGTACCCAGACAACCTGTCCCCAGAGCATCCTATACAATTCATCTCTTTCTGTAACGTGTGGAGGTCAGTAATTAAGGAGAATGAGAGGCTCAATTAAAGATGTTGCAGAAATGATGTATTTGAAGCACTCCTCCCTTCTGCCCAGTTTCCCTGATGCTGCGACTGCAATCAAGCTGTTTTTATCCATCTTTTTGAAGGGTTACTGTCAAAATGATTTATTAGGCTACATACAAAAATATAAATAGACATTGTACCACCCTCTTGTGGGGGCTGCGGGGAGGGGGGGGGGGGGGTGCCTGGTACACCAGTGTCCAAAGTAGCATCCTCAGTAGCTACCGCAGAGTAGCCCAACCTCATGGAGCAACATGGATTATCCCCTCGGTCATTTAGACTTGTCGCATCAAAAACAGCAGTCTTGAAATCTATCCAGAACAAGACGTTCTTTTAGTATCCTGTTCTCCTCTAGTGGTTCAATGATCCAGTCTTTTGATGCAACGACTTGCTTACACTTTTAACAAATGTGTCAGTCAATTATTATTTAATTATCTTTCACTATGGTGAACAGTTCTCACATTTTATGGCTTTACTGTCCATCTCCAAATTCGACTCCAAAACAGAGGATTCTACCATACTTCTACTAAGGTCAGAAACAGAGGCCCCGGCTACAAGAGTCAACCGTGACCAACTTTACTGGTGACAGCCAGGTTACCTAGCTAGTCGGAGCTAGCCAGGGCTAGCCTGCTAATGTTAGCTCTAGGAGATGGTCAAATCCAGCCCAACATGGTGTGGTGTAGCACTAAAACCGTGGTCCTGAAATAAAATAATTAAATATACATTTATTTAATCAGCTACATAGTCATACATAGAGTAAAATATGCATCCCAAATATCACCATATTCCATATATAGTGCACTGCTTCTTGAACCACTATGATCAATATAGGGGAATTAGAGCCGTCGAAGCTACTAATTTACAGTCTCACACAGTGGCACCACTTGGTAATAAATAGAAATTGTGGGAATATACAGAGTTTGATAAAGCCAATCTGACTGCAGACCAGAAACACATCTGAAACACACACTGTTAGTTAATAATAAACTCAGAGTCCCTGAGTGTAATAGGGAAAGGTCTTAAACTATCAGGGCTACAATATATAGATTTATATCCAGGTCTAACTGTCAGGGCTACAATATATAGATGTATATCCAGGTCTAACTGTCAGGGCTACAATATATAGATTTATATCCAGGTCTAACTGTCAGGGCTACAATATATAGATGTATATCCGGGTATTTAACTGTCAGGGCCACAATATATAGATTTATATCCAGATCTAACTGTCAGGGCCACAATATATAGATTTATATCCAGATCTAACTGTCAGGGCCACAATATATAGATTTATATCCAGATCTAACTGTCACGTCTACAAAATATGGATAAAATATACGTGGCTGATGTAACACATTATATAATCTGGATGTGACTATGATGAGACGTGGCTGATGTAACACGTTATATCATCTGGATGTGACTATGATGAGACGTGGCTGATGTAACATATTATATCATCTGGATGTGACTATGATGAGACGTGGCTGATGTAACATATTATATCATCTGGATGTGACTATGATGAGACGTGGCTGATGTAACACATATCATCTGGATGTGACTATGATGAGACGTGGCTGATGTAACATATTATATCATCTGGATGTGACTATGATGAAACGTGGCTGATGTAACACGTTATATCATCTGGATGTGACTATGATGAGACGTGGCTGATGTAACACATTATATCATCTGGATGTGACTATGATGAGACGTGGCTGATGTAACACATTATATCATCTGGATGTGACTATGCACGTGAATGCTGTGATGACAGAATACTTCAATGTTACATCTGGTTTGTTTGTGAAAGTGTTTTTGAATCATTTGTTATGTTTAATAGTATACTCTCTCTTTAATTAAAATCTTCTCCCCCTTCAGTGTTGAGGGTAAAATTCTTCTCCCCCTTCAGTGTTGAGGGTAAAATTCTGCTCCCCCTTTAGTGTTGAGGGTAAAATTATTCTCCCCCTTCAGTGTTGAGGGTAAAATCCTTCTCCCCCTTCAGTGTTGAGGGTAACATTTTTCTCCCCCTTCAGTGTTGAGGGTAACATTTTTCTCCCCCTTCAGTGTTGAGGGTTAAAGTCTTCTACCCCTTCTGTGTTGAGGGTTAAAGTCTTCTCTTCTTTCAGTGTTGAGGGTTAAAGTCTTCTCCCATTTCAGTGTTGAGGGTTAAAGTCTTCTCTTCCTTCAGTGTTGAGTGTTAAAGTCTTCTCCCCTCCCCCTTCTGTGTTGGACATGTGTATTTAGGTGTGTCTCTCTTCTCCTCTTTCAGTGCGTATTTGGGTGTCTCTCTTCTCCTCGTTCAGTGCGTATTTGGGTGTGTCTCTCTTCTCCTCTTTCAGTGCGTATTTGGGTGTGTCTCTCTCTCCTCCTTCTCCTCTCTAGTTTTCTCTCTGTCGTTCTTTCATTCTCTCCCTTGCAGAGCCAATGATGTGATCGAGTGAGAAGCCTTGCAAAACAAGAAGAGGTTGGAGAGCATTTTTCTCTCTTTCTCCCCCCTCCCTTTCTCCCCCCTCTCTTTCTCCCCCCTCTCTTCCTCTCTCTCAATTCAATTCTATTCAATTCAAGGGGCTTTATTAGCATGGGAATCATATGTTAACATTGTCAAAGCAAGTGAAGTTGATAATATACAAAAATGAAATAAACAATAAAATGAACACTCCACTCTCTCTCTCTCTCTCTCTCTCTCTCTCTCTCTCTCTCACTCTCTCTCTCACTCTCTCGCTCTCTCTCTCTCTCTCTCTCTCACATACACACACACACACACACTGATTTCTTCCTGCGCACGACTGAGAGACACCATCTAATCTCCCAGAGCTACTACTCAACACTGACTCACACACACACACACACACACACACACACACACACACACACACACACACACACACACACACACACTCAAACACACACCCATATTCCGAGTCAGTGGATCTAGATTCTCTCTCTCTGCCTGTGTTTCTGTGTTTCTGTTGGAAGATGCTCTGCTGGGAGTTGTGTCTGACCCTGCTCCTCTGGGCTCTTCCTGTGAGGACTATCCCTTCCACCAACATCAAGATCACACACGGTGAGTACTACTATTTAGGTGTGGCGGCTGCGGCGGTAAACAAACGTTTGGGGGAGGAAGGTGTGCTTCCTCTGGGTATAGTCATTGAAGAAGATCAAATCAAATCACATTTTATTTGTTACATGCGCCGAATACAACAGGTATAGACCTTATTGTGAAATGCTGACTTACAAGCCCTTAACCTACAATCCAGTTTTAAGAACAATAAGTGTTAAGAAAGTATTTATTAAAATAAACTGAAGTAAAATAAACCCAATGTATCCCTGGTAGTCCTTGGTATCCTAGAAGGGGAAAGGTGATAGCATCTTCCAATGCTCTATCTACAGTCACTCAGATTGGGTTAGTTAGTTAGTTAGTTAGTTAGTTAGACAGTTAGTTAGTTAGTTAGTTAGTTAGTTAGTTAGTTAGACAGTTAGTTAGTTAGTTAGTTAGTTAGTTAGTTAGTTAGTTAGTTAGTCAGTTAGTCAGTTAGTTAGTTAGCTTGTGATTATGTGATTATTATTATTATTTGACCCTGCTGGTCATCTATGAACATTTGAATATCTTGGCCATGTGCTGTTATAATCTCTTCTTCCTAGGTTCTGGCCTTTCTAGGGAGTTTTTCCTAGCCACCGTGCTTCTACATCTGCATTGCTTGCTGTGTGGGGTTTTAAGCTGGGTTTCTGTACAGCACTTTGAGATATCAGCTGATGTAAAAAGGGCTTTATAAATACCTTTGTTTGATTGATTGATTGGTCAGTTAGTTAGTTAGTTAGTTAGTTTGTTAGTTAGTTTATTTGTTTGTTTGTTAGTTAACCACCCGGGCTGAGGAACCAGGCTTCCAGCAGAACCAGAGGATCAGGGGGCATGAGCAGGGAGCCAACCTGACCACAGGGCTCCTTTCTCGGGCAGCTGGAGGGAGAGACCGCCTAGGGCTGGTGGAGCTAGAGACTAGATACATGTTCTCATATAGAAATTGCATAACTACATGCCTATACTGTGACATGTACAGTCTTTAAAACCTTTATTTGATATTTCTAGATGTATCTTATTTGTGTTACAATGTCTTGTTTCTAATTAGCAGTTTTTCTCCCTCGTTACTCAAGACTGTTGTGTCTGTGTTTACTGTTTAGTTGTAATATTTCAAGAGATTTATAAACTGCCTTTTGTCATTTCTTTAACTTCAAGATATCCTATTTCCTATTTGATACCTTTGACTTGTTGTTTCTTCTTCTCCTTGGAGGCTGGATTTAATCTAACTGGTTTTGATAAAAGAAGAAGAATTGAACTGACATGTTTGAAGCTGTTGTGAGAGTTTAGTTGGGGTATCTGGAGTCTACTGGAAAGCAAGCGGGAACAGAGATGTGTAGTTTCAGGAGAAAGTCTGCTATCTGTGTCTCTGCCATGCACCTCTATTTAGATTTTTAGGGAGAGTATGATCGTTCACCTGACGACCGGGGTCAGCCTGCAGGCGCCCGTCCCGCCACAAGGAGTCGCTAGAGTGCGATGAGCCAAGTAAAGCCCCCCTGGCCAAACCCTCCCCTAACCCAGATGACCCTGGGACAATTGTGCGCCGCCCTATGAAACTCCCGATCACGGCCGGTTGTGATACAGCCCGGGATCGACCCCGGGTCTGTAGTGACACCTCTAGCACTGCGGTGCCTTAGACCCCAGCGCCACTCAGGAGGCCCTAGTCTGAACATGTTAAGAGCAGTGCAACCTGTTCTCTTTCAACATACACAGATACAGAGTAACTGAAAGTCTACATTTGGTGAAGGGATACAGAGTAACTGAAAGTCTTGGTGAAGGGATACAGAGTACCTGAAAGTCTTGGTGAAGTGATACAGAGTACCTGAAAGTCTAAATTTGGTGAAGTGATACAGAGTACCTGAAAGTCTACATTTGGTGAAGTGATACAGAGTAACTGATAGTCTTGGTGAAGTGATACAGTGTAACTGATAGTCTTGGTGAAGTGATACAGTGTAACTGATAGTCTTGGTGAAGTGATACAGAGTAACTGATAGTATTGGTGAAGTGATACAGAGTAACTGAAAGTCTACATTTGGTGAAGTGATACAGAGTAACTGATAGTATTGGTGAAGTGATACAGAGTAACTGATAGTCTTGGTGAAGTGATACAGTGTAACTGATAGTCTTGGTGAAGTGATACAGAGTAACTGATAGTCTTGGTGAGGGGATATAGAGTAACTGATAGTCTTGGTGAAGTGATACAGAGTAACTGATAGTATTGGTGAAGTGATACAGTGTAACTGATACAGTGTAACTGATAGTCTTGGTGAAGGGATACAGAGTAACTGATAGTCTTGGTGAAGTGATACAGAGTAACTGATAGTCTTGGTGAAGTGATACAGAGTAACTGATAGTCTTGGTGAAGTGATACAGAGTAACTGATAGTCTTGGTGAAGTGATACAGAGTAACTGATAGTCTTGGTGAAGTGATACAGTGTAACTGATAGTCTTGGTGAAGTGATACAGTGTAACTGATAGTCTTGGTGAAGTGATACAGAGTAACTGATAGTCTTGGTGAAGTGATACAGAGTAACTGATAGTCTTGGTGAAGTGATACAGTGTAACTGATAGTCTTGGTGAAGTGATACAGAGTAACTGATAGTCTTGGTGAAGTGATACAGAGTAACTGATAGTCTTGGTGAAGTGATACAGAGTAACTGATAGTCTTGGTGAAGTGATACAGAGTAACTGATAGTCTTGGTGAAGTGATACAGAGTAACTGATAGTCTTGGTGAAGTGATACAGTGTAACTGATAGTCTTGGTGAAGTGATACAGTGTAACTGATAGTCTTGGTGAAGTGATACAGAGTAACTGATAGTCTTGGTGAAGTGATACAGAGTAACTGATAGTATTGGTGAAGTGATACAGAGTAACTGATAGTCTTGGTGAAGTGATACAGAGTAACTGATAGTCTTGGTGAAGTGATACAGTGTAACTGATAGTCTTGGTGAAGTGATACAGTGTAACTGATAGTCTTGGTGAAGTGATACAGAGTAACTGATAGTATTGGTGAAGTGATACAGTGTAACTGATAGTCTTGGTGAAGTGATACAGAGTAACTGATAGTCTTGGTGAAGTGATACAGTGTAACTGATAGTCTTGGTGAAGTGATACAGAGTACCTGATAGTCTTGGTGAAGTGATACAGAGTAACTGATAGTATTGGTGAAGTGATACAGAGTAACTGAAAGTCTACATTTGGTGAAGTGATACAGAGTAACTGATAGTATTGGTGAAGTGATACAGAGTAACTGATAGTCTTGGTGAAGTGATACAGAGTAACTGATAGTATTGGTGAAGTGATACAGAGTAACTGATAGTCTTGGTGAAGTGATACAGTGTAACTGATAGTCTTGGTGAAGTGATACAGAGTAACTGATAGTCTTGGTGAAGTGATACAGAGTAACTGATAGTCTTGGTGAAGTGATACAGAGTAACTGATAGTCTTGGTGAAGGGATACAGAGTAACTGATAGTCTTGGTGAAGTGATACAGAGTAACTGATAGTCTTGGTGAAGTGATACAGTGTAACTGATAGTCTTGGTGAAGTGATACAGAGTAACTGTGTCACGCTACTATAAAGGGATCGGGAGACAGGCGCAGGAATGCGTAATAGGGGTTTTTATTTCCCAAATTACAGAGTGCCGTGTAAAGGCACGGAGACGAAGACCACACAAACACGTATACAAAACACAGGGCTGAAACCCAAACAAAAGAGCGAGGAGTACCTTGAATAAATACACAATTGCACAATGATTCCACACAGGACGAGACCCGTAATCATCAGCACAATATAAGCGGTACGAAAGCCAAAACAACACAGAACAGGTACTCAAACGAACCAACGGACATTGGAACAATAATCGACCGGACAATGGTGAACAAAGGGCACACTTACAGTATACAATTACTAATGAATGGGAATAGGGACCAGGTGTGCGTAATGACAGTTCCGGAGGGATCCGTGACGAACTGATAGTATTGGTGAAGTGATACAGTGTAACTGATAGTCTTGGTGAAGTGATACAGAGTAACTGATAGTCTTGGTGAAGTGATACAGAGTAACTGATAGTCTTGGTGAAGTGATACAGTGTAACTGATAGTCTTGGTGAAGTGATACAGAGTAACTGATAGTCTTGGTGAAGTGATACAGTGTAACTGATAGTCTTGGTGAAGTGATACAGAGTAACTGATAGTCTTGGTGAAGTGATACAGAGTAACTGATAGTCTTGGTGAAGTGATACAGAGTAACTGATAGTCTTGGTGAAGTGATACAGAGTAACTGATAGTCTTGGTGAAGTGATACAGTGTAACTGATAGTCTTGGTGAAGTGATACAGAGTAACTGATAGTCTTGGTGAAGTGATACAGAGTAACTGATAGTCTTGGTGAAGTGATAAAGAGTAACTGATAGTCTTGGTGAAGTGATACAGAGTAACTGATAGTCTTGGTGAAGTGATACAGAGTAACTGATAGTCTTGGTGAAGTGATACAGAGTAACTGATAGTCTTGGTGAAGTGATACAGTGTAACTGATAGTCTTGGTGAAGTGATACAGAGTAACTGATAGTCTTGGTGAAGTGATACAGAGTAACTGATAGTCTTGGTGAAGTGATAAAGAGTAACTGATAGTCTTGGTGAAGTGATACAGAGTAACTGATAGTCTTGGTGAAGTGATACAGAGTAACTGATAGTCTTGGTGAAGTGATACAGTGTAACTGATAGTCTTGGTGAAGTGATACAGAGTAACTGATAGTCTTGGTGAAGTGATACAGTGTAACTGATAGTCTTGGTGAAGTGATACAGAGTAACTGATAGTCTACCTTTGGGTAAGTGCATAAACACGTGACAATTTAGTATTTATTACGATCCCCATTAGCCGCTGCAAAAGCATCAGCTGCTCTTCCTGGGGTCTTGGTCCTCATGAAACACAACCTAGTACAGAACATTATTTGTCAAGGACTGAAATACATACATTTAAAATGTCACCCATAGCCCAAAATGATGAGGTTATCACTTCAGAATATAGACAACTTTTGGAAAATACTTCTGTAAACATTGGGATAGGAGTGCTGCAGTCTAACTTGATAATGAACATGACAAGGAAAACATTGAATGCGGAGTATTCACAATTACTTAAGAGCAGTGTAACATATTCTATTTCAACATGTTAGTTACATATGGTATCCTCCCTCCCTCCCCCACTCTCTCTTACCTCCCCCTCTCTCGCCTCTCTCCCCTTCCCATCTCCTGACCCCCTCTCTCTCTCCCTTCCCTTCCCTCCCTCCCTCCCCCAGCCTTCCCCCTCCAGTTGCCAGAACCAGGCCTTCCCGTCACCTGTCCGTTGTTCTGGACTGAGTTTGAAGGTCACTGCTACCGTTTCTTCCCCCTGAACCGGACCTGGGCCGAGGCTGACCTGTACTGCGCTGAATTCTCCAATGGTCTCAAGTCTGCCAAACTCACCTCCGTACACAGGTGAGAGGGATACCTGTCCATATACACACACAAAGGTCCACACACTGCCACACTACAGGTGAGAGGATACACACACACATACACACACACACACACACACACACACACACACACACACACACACACATACACACACACACACACACACACACACACACACACACACACACACACACACACACACACACACACACACACACACACACACACACACACACACACACACACACACGGACACCTCTCTCTAACTCTAACCATCCCTTGTCTGAGTTTTCAGCTGGGAGGAGAATGTGTTTGTCTACGATCTCGTCAACAGCCGTATCCCAGGGATACCAACAGACATATGGATCGGCCTTCACGACAGGAGACAGGTAAACACTGAGGGTTCAAACATTCCAGGATCTTTCCCAGAACTCCCAGGATTCTGGATTTCCTGCTTATTCCCTCCCAATTCCCGGAATCTTCTGGGTAGTTTTCCAGAAACCCTATTAAGCACCACTGGCAGGATAATCCCTACCTCAAACGCGTGTTGTCGACAAACACACTGTACTTGTCTTTTTAAGGTAATATACTCTGGAGCTGACATCTGCAGCAGTTATCGTGAATTCAATCTCTGCAGATGTCTCCTCAGACGTTATTCCCTTGTAATACAAAGAATCTTCCAACTAGGATTTATGGAAAACCAGGACATTTTGGGAAAGTCACCGGACATTTTGCAACCCTACTTATACTCAATGATTTACATACAGTACCAGTCAAACGTTTGGACACACCTACTCATTCAAGGGTTTTTCTTTATTTTTACTATTTCCTACATTGTAGAATAATAGTGATATCAGAACTATGAAATAACACATATGGAATCAAGTAGTAACCAAAAATGTGTTAAACAAATTAAAACTGATTTTAGATTCTTCAAAGTAGCCACCCTTTGCCTTGATCACAGCTTTTCACATTCTTGACATTCTTTCAACCAGCTTCATCTGGAATGCTTTTCCCAGAGTCTTGAGAGAGTTTTCCACATATGCTGAGCACTTGTTGGCTGCTTTTCCTTCACTCTGCAGTCCAACTCATCCCAAACCATCTCAATTGGGTTGAGGTCAGGTGATTGTGGAGGCCAGGTCATCTGATGCAGCACTCCATCACTCTCCTTCTTGGTAAAATATCCCTTACACAGCCTGGAGGTGTGTTGGGTTATTTTCCTGTTGAAAAACAAATTATAGTCTCACTAAGTGCAAACCAGATAGGATGGCGTATTGCTGCAGAATGCTGTGGTAGCCATGCTGGTTAAGTGTGCCTTGAGTTCTATATAAATCACAGACAGTGTCACCAGCAAAGCCAGACAAACACCATCACACCTCCTCCTCCATGCTTCACGTTGGGAACCACGCATGCGGAGATCATCCGTTCACCTACTCTACGTCTCACAAAGAGACGGCGGTTGGAACCAAAAATATGGACTTGGTCTTTTACCAAATAGGGCTATTTTCTGTATACCACCCCTACCTTGTCACAACACAACTGATTGGCTGAAAGAAGGAAAGAAATTCCACAAATTAACTTTTAACAAGGCAGTTTTAGTTACTTAGCTCCGTGGTCCTGGAATTCCCTCCTGAACATTTTAAAATGTGATGATCTAGTTTCGTTGGTGGAGTTAAAACACTTGATCGATGTATATATCATAGAAGAGTGTAATTGTCTTTAGGACAGCTGTTTTTAGTCAAGACTCGTGTTTTTAATGTAATATGTTGTTGTTGTGCTGTATGTGTGTTATAGTTTGTTTTTATGTTCTAAGTTTGTGTGGACTGTTTTATAGTTTGTGTATGTTTGTCTTAAGTGTGTGTGGTTTAAGTGTGTTTATTGTTTGTGTAGTGTATGTGGTTTATAGGGTGTGTGTTAAATTTGGTGTTAGTGTGTTGTGTTTTAAGTTGGTGTTTAATGTGGTGTTATGTATGTGTTTATGTATAGTTGTGTTTAATTTTGTGTTAGGTGTGTGTGTTTATAGTTGTGTTAATTGTTTGAGTATGTATGTGTGTTTATAGTTGGTTTATGTTGTGGTTAGTGTTTTGTGGTTTTAGTTGTGTTAAGGTGTGTTAGTGTGTGTGTGCTTATAGTTGTGTTTAATGTTGGTTTATGTAGTGGTTTTATAGTTGTTTAATGTTGTGTTAGTGTAGTTGTTCAGAGTTGTGGTTTAATGTTTTGTTTGTGTGTGTGTGTTTTTATAGTTGTGTTTAATGTTGTGTTAGTTGTATTTTGTTGAGAGTTGTGTTATAATGTTGTGTTTAGTGGGGTTGTGTTTATAGTTGTGTTTATGTGTTTAGTGTGTGTTTGTTTTATAGTTGTGTGTAATTTGTGTTAGTGTGATGTGTGCTTGATAGTTGTGTGTTTAATGTTGTGTTAGTGGATGTGTGTTTATAGTTTGTGTTAATGTGGTGTTTAGTTGTGTGTGTGTTATAGTTGTG
>NW_021822266.1:652820-665320 GCF_901001165.1 Salmo trutta
ACTGAGTCTGTACATAGTCAAAGCTTTCCTTAAGTTTGGGTCACAGTGGTCAGGTATTCTGCCGCTGTGTACTCTCTGTTTAGGGCCAAATAGCATTCTAGTTTGCTCAGTATTTTTGTTCATTCTTTCTAATATGTCAACTAATTATCTTTTTGTTTTCTGATGATTTGGTTGGGTCTAATTGTGTTGCTGTCCTGGGGCTCTGTGGGGTCTGTTTGTGTTTGTGAACTGAGCCCCAGGACCAGCTTGCTTAGGGGACTCTTCTCCAGGTTCATCTCTCTGTAGGTGATGGCTTTGTTATGGAATGTTTGGGAATCGCTTCCTTTTAGGTGGTTGTAGAATTTAATGTCTCATTTCTGGATTTTGATCATTAATTCTGCTCTGCGTGCATTATTTGGTGTTTTACGTAGATTTTACAAGGATTTTCCCAAGGTTGCTGTTGACGCATATCCTACGGTAGTTATTGGGATCAAATTTGTCTCCACTTTTGTGGATCGGGGTGATCAGTCCTTGGTTCCAAATATTGGGGAAGATGGCAGAGCTGAGGATGATGTTAAAGAGTTTTAGTATAGCCAATTGGAATTTGTTGTCTGTATAGTTGATCATTTCATTGAGGATACCATCAACACCACAGGCCTTTTTGGGTTGGAGGGTTTTATTTTGTCCTGTAGTTCATTCAATGTAATTGGAGAATCCAGTGGGTTCTGGTAGTCTTAGTTATATAGTAAAACAGATTGGAGAAGTGGTTTATCCGTTTTGGATAGATAACTCTTCATGTTGTTGTTTGTTAAGTGTTTTCCAATATTCCCAGAAGTGGTTAGAGTCTACGGATTCTTCAGTTACATTGAGCTGATTTCTGACGTGCTGTTCCTTCTTTTTCCCTAGTGTATTTATGTATTGTTTTAGTGATTCACCATAGTGAAGACTCAGGTTTTCTGGGTCTCTATGTTTTTGGTTGGACAGGTTTCTCAATTTCTTTCTTATGTTGTTTGCTTGACATTTTTAGATTCAGTAGGGAAGCTGAGAGGTCAAATATACTGTTAAGATTTTCTACTGCCAAGTTTACACCTTCACTATTACAGTGAAACGTTTTGTCCAGGAAGTTGTCTAAAAGGGATTGAATTTGTTGTTCCATAATTGTTTTTGGTAGGTTTCCACACTACATTCCTTCCATCTATAGCATTTCTTAATGTTACTCAGTTCCTTTGGCTTTGATGCCTCATTATTGAGTATTGCTCTGTTCAAGTAGACTGTGATTTTGCTGTGGTCTGATTGGGGTGTCAGTGGGCTGACTGTGAACGCTCTGAGAGACTCTGGGTTGAGGTCAGTGATAAAGTAGTCTACAGTACCACTGCCAAGAGATGAGCTGTAGGTGTACCTACCATAGTAGTCCCCTCGACGCCTACCATTGACTATGTACAGACCGAGCGTGCGACAGAGCTGCAGGAGTTGTGACCCGTTTTTGTTGGTTATGTTGTCATAGTTGTGTCTGGGGGGGCTGTCACCTCCAGGTAGGTGTTTTTCCTCTCTCTCTCTCTCTCTCTCTCTCTCTCTCTCTCTCTCTCTCTCTCTCTCTCTCTCTCTCTCTCTCTCTCTCTCTCTCTCTCTCTGTGTGTCTTTCTGTCTGTCTCTCCCTCTGTTTGAGTTGCACGGTTACTACGGTGATTCTTGCTTCTGCTTTTGAAAACTCATAATAATACCCATAATGCTGTGGTTCCCTTCACTCCCTTGATTGCACTAAGTAGCCATCTGTTCAAATATGAATTGACTCAAATATCAATGTGTAACGGCAGGTACTGCTCCACCCACCCAGGGGGGCCCCAGAGGGTGCCCCTCGAGGCCGCTGACGGGACTCTGAAATCGGGTTGGTCTCGTCGAGAGGTCCTGGAGGACTACTACGAGCGCTGGGTGCGTCTGTCTCCTCACGTCCTGGGGCACAGCAAGGCCCACGTGGCCAAACTGGTCGGGGAGCTGGTCAGAGCCGGACGTGCCACTGGAGGTATCCCAGAGTCCTCTCTGGCGTTCCGGGGAGACTTCCTGCAGGTGAGTTTCGGAAGATAACATTTTCTCTTTTTGTTGTTAAATTATTAATTAGTTAACATAGTTGATGGTCTACGTAAACAAACTTCTCGGGAATTGGGGTGTAATTTGGGACTCACATAATCCTTGTTTGTCTGGTCTGGTTGCAGGTGGGCAGTTCATACGAGGAGCACAAAGTGGGCGCTCCAGATTACTATGACATCCTGGTACCTCTGAAGATACCCCGAGAACTGAGACTGGAGCCACGAGTATACAGGGGGGAGAGGAGGGGGGAGGAGAAGAAGAACGAGAGAGGAGAGGAGAAGGGAGAGGAGAAGGGGGAGGGCAAGAGGGATGTGAGGGAGCAGAGGGGGGAGGTTAAAGAGAACGGGAGAAAGTCGGCGAAGGGGGAGGGCAAGGAGGATGTGAGGGAGCAGAGGGGGGAGGTTAAAGAGAACGGGAGAAAGTCGGCGAAGGGGGAGGGCAAGGAGGATGTGAGGGAGCAGAGGGGGGAGGTTAAAGAGAACGGGAGAAAGTCAGGGAAGGGGGAGGGCAAGGAGGATGTGAGGGAGCAGAGGGTGGAGGTTAAAGAGAACGGGAGAAAGTCAGGGAAGGGGGAGGGCAAGGAGGATGTGAGGGAGCAGAGGGGGGAGGTTAAAGAGAACGGGAGAAAGTCGGCGAAGGGGGAGGGCAAGGAGGATGTGAGGGAGCAGAGGGTGGAGGTTAAAGAGAACGGGAGAAAGTCGGCGAAGGGGGAGGGCAAGGAGGATGTGAGGGAGCAGAGGGGGGAGGTTAAAGAGAACGGGAGAAAGTCGGCGAAGGGGGAGGGCAAGGAGGATGTGAGGGAGCAGAGGGGGGAGGTTAAAGAGAACGGGAGAAAGTCGGCGAAGGGGGAGGGCAAGGAGGATGTGAGGGAGCAGAGGGGGGAGGTTAAAGAGAACGGGAGAAAGTCGGGGAAGGGGGAGGGCAAGGAGGATGTGAGGGAGCAGAGGGGGGAGGTTAAAAAGAACGGGAGAAAGTCAGGAAGGGGATGGCAAGGAGGATGTGAGGGAGCAGAGGGGGGAGGTTAAAGAGAACGGGAGAAAGTCAGGGAAGGGGGATGGCAAGGAGGATGTGAGGGAGCAGAGGGGGGAGGTTAAAGAGAACGGGAGAAAGTCAGGGAAGGGGGAGGGCAAGGAGGATGTGAGGGAGCAGAGGGGGGAGGTTAAAGAGAACGGGAGAAAGTCGGGGAAGGGGGAGGGCAAGGGGGATGTGAGGGAGCAGAGGGGGGAGGTTAAAGAGAACGGGAGAAAGTCAGGGAAGGGGGAGGGCAAGGAGGATGTGAGGGAGCAGAGGGGGGAGGTTAAAGAAAATGGGAGAAAGTCGGGGAAGGGGGACAGGATGAGGGTAAGAAGCAATAAAGTGAAGGATGTCCAGAAGGACGACAGCAAGGTGGAGGAGCAGACAGAGGTCAGAGAAGAAGGGAAGGAAGACTTGAAGGACGAGGTGAAGGAAGAGATGAAAGGGGAAAGCTCAGAGGACGGTGGGCGGAGCGGCGTGCCACGGTGCAGTCTAGAGACTCCTCGTCGTGGCGACTGGCTACGAAAACACCGCAACTTCACTGACACGTTTTTACGAATGCACCCTTCTCGGGGGTCGCCCGAAAGGTCATCGAGGTCACTGTCAGGGGTCACGGCAGTGTCAGGAGGAGGGGGCGGAGTCTATCGCCTGACCCCGGACTCCGTCCTCCGTTGGTTCTACCCGGCGGTCCAGCGTTGCCTAGCAACCGTGCGCTACCCTTTCGAGCAGCGCTGTACGCTGAGTCTGGCACTGGCTGACGACCGTGTGCAGCTCTGCCTCACACCACGTTCCGACTACGTCTGCTGTCACATCTCCATGGCAATACGGCTCCTCCCCGCCATCCCCCTCGGAGACGGGGTCTACCTGGTTCCCATGGAAACGATGGCCTCAGTGGCGATGTCAAATACAGGTGTGTTCAGGTGATCAGGTGTAAATATATGACATAATTTACAAATTCAATAAAGTATATTACACTTTCTTAGCTTCTCTCCTTTCTTTGTTCATTAATTCATTATTCATTCATTATTTAATTCACTAAATCATTAATTCCCTATCTCCTTCTTTCCTTCCCTACTTCCTTCCTTTCTTCTTTCTTTCCGTCCGTCCGTCCGTCCATCCATCCATCCATCCATCCATCCATCCATCCATTCATCCATCCATCCATCCATCCATCCATCCATCCATCCATCCGTTCTCTCCTTTCATTCCAGACCAGCACCAGAACCAGCAGAGCGAGGAGAGGGACCTGTGGACTTTGTTCTTCCCCCGCCAGGAGCAGCGTCTGCTGGGCTGGCTCCGTGGCCGCTCCCCACAGCCCTCCTGCCACCTCAAGGTGCTCCAGCTGACCAAGGCCCTGCGTGACCTGGGTGGCCAGGCACTGGACAGCCACCGGGGGGCGCTCTGGAGGTCAGTCCTCTCCTCCTACACACTAAAGACGGCCTGGCTGCGTCTGCTACTCAGCTCTCCTGCAGAGGTAGGTTACAACATACCTTTAATAGATACTACAGGTTACAACATACCTTTAATAGGTACTACAGGTTACACCATACCTTTAATAGGTACTACAGGTTACACCATATCTTTAATAGGTACTACAGGTTACACCATACCTTTAATAGGTACTACAGGTTACACCATACCTTTAATAGGTACTACAGGTTACACCATATCTTTAATAGGTACTACAGGTTACACCATACCTTTAATAGGTACTACAGGTTACAACATACCTTTAATAGGTACTACAGGTTACAACATACCTTTAATAGTTACTACAGGTTACAACATACCTTTAATAGGTACTACAGGTTACAACATACCTTTAATAGATACTACAGGTTACAACATACCTTTAATAGGTATTGTAGAGGTAGGTTACAGCATACCTTTAGTAGGTACTACAGGTTACAACATACCTTTAATAGGTATTGTAGAGGTAGGTTACAGAATACCTTTAATAGGTACTACAGGTTACAACATACCTTTAATAGGTATTGTAGAGGTAGGTTACAGAATACCTTTAATAGGTACTACAGGTTACAACATACCTTTAATAGGTACTACAGGTTACAACATACCTTTAATAGGTATTGTAGAGGTAGGTTACAACATACCTTTAATAGGTACTACAGGTTACACCATACCTTTTAATAGGTACTACAGGTTACACCATACCTTTAATAGGTACTACAGGTTACAACATACTTTTAATAGGTACTGTAGAGGTAGGAAACAACATACCTTTAATAGGTACTACAGGTTACAACATACCTTTAATAGGTACTACAGGTTACACCATACCTTTAATAGGTACTACAGGTTACACCATACCTTTAATAGGTACTACAGGTTACAACATACCTTTAATAGATACTACAGGTTACAACATACCTTGAATAGATACTACAGGTTACAACATACCTTTAATAGGTACTACAGGTTACACCACACCTTTAATAGGTACTACAGGTTACACCATACCTTTAATAGGTACTACAGGTTACACCATACCTTTAATAGGTACTACAGGTTACACCATACCTTTAATAGGTATTGTAGAGGTAGGTTACACCATACCTTTAATAGGTACTACAGGTTACACCATACCTTTAATAGGTACTACAGGTTACACCATACCTTTAATAGGTACTGCAGGTTACAACATACCTTTAATAGGTATTGTAGAGGTAGGTTACAGCATACCTTTAGTAGGTACTACAGGTTACAACATACCTTTAATAGGTATTGTAGAGGTAGGTTACAGAATACCTTTAATAGGTACTACAGGTTACAACATACCTTTAATAGGTATTGTAGAGGTAGGTTACAGAATACCTTTAATAGGTACTACAGGTTACAACATACCTTTAATAGGTACTACAGGTTACAACATACCTTTAATAGGTATTGTAGAGGTAGGTTACAACATACCTTTAATAGGTACTACAGGTTACACCATACCTTTTAATAGGTACTACAGGTTACACCATACCTTTAATAGGTACTACAGGTTACACCATACCTTTAATAGGTACTACAGGTTACACCATACCTTTAATAGGTACTACAGGTTACAACATACCTTTAATAGATACTACAGGTTACACCATACCTTTAATAGGTACTGTAGAGGTAGGAAACAACATACCTTTAATAGGTACTACAGGTTACAACATACTTTTAATAGGTACTGTAGAGGTAGGAAACAACATACCGTTAATAGGTACTACAGGTTACAACATACCTTTAATAGGTACTACAGGTTACACCATACCTTTAATAGGTACTACAGGTTACACCATACCTTTAATAGGTACTACAGGTTACAACATACTTTTAATAGGTACTGTAGAGGTAGGAAACAACATACCTTTAATAGGTACTACAGGTTACACCATACCTTTAATAGGTACTACAGGTTACAACATACCTTTAATAGGTACTACAGGTTACAACATACATTTAATAGATACTACAGGTTACACCATACCTTTAATAGGTACTACAGGTTACAACATACCTTTAATAGGTACTACAGGTTACAACATACCTTTAATAGTTACTACAGGTTACAACATACCTTTAATAGGTACTACAGGTTACACCATACCTTTAATAGGTACTACAGGTTACAACAAACCTTTAATAGATACTACAGGTTACAACATACCTTTAATAGGTATTGTAGAGGTAGGTTACAGCATACCTTTAATAGGTACTACAGGTTACAACATACCTTTAATAGATACTACAGGTTACAACATACCTTTAATAGGTACTACAGGTTACAACATACCTTTAATAGGTACTACAGGTTACAACATACCTTTAATAGGTATTGTAGAGGTAGGTTACAGCATACCTTTAATAGGTACTACAGGTTACAACATACCTTTAATAGGTACTACAGGTTACAACATACCTTTAATAGGTATTGTAGAGGTAGGTTACAACATACCTTTAATAGGTACTACAGGTTACACCATACCTTTAATAGGTACTACAGGTTACACCATACCTTTAATAGGTACTACAGGTTACAACATACCCTTAATAGATACTACAGGTTACAACATACCTTTAATAGGTACTACAGGTTACAACATACCTTTAATAGTTACTACAGGTTACAACATACCTTTAATAGGTACTACAGGTTACAATATACCTTTAATACTTACTACAGGTTACACCATACCTTTAATAGGTACTACAGGTTACACCATACCTTTAATAGGTACTACAGGTTACACCATACCTTTAATAGGTACTACAGGTTACAACATACCTTTAATAGGTACTACAGGTTACAACATACCTTTAATAGTTACTACAGGTTACAACATACCTTTAATAGGTACTACAGGTTACAACATACCTTTAATAGGTACTACAGGTTACACCATACCTTTAATAGGTACTACAGGTTACAACATAACTTTAATAGGTATTGTAGAGGTAGGTTACAGCATACCTTTAATAGTTACTACAGGTTACAACATACCTTTAATAGATACTACAGGTTACAACAGACCTTTAATAGGTATTGTAGAGGTAGGTTACAACATACCTTTAATAGGTACTACAGGTTACACCATACCTTTAATAGGTACTACAGGTTACACCATACCTTTAATAGATACTACAGGTTACACCATACATTTAATAGATACTTGTAGTTGTCTTCTCTTACAGCTTTATTTACTATTTATTTTTGTTGAATACTTTTTAAATAGATGCTCCACTGTTAGAGAGTAGAGCTTGCTAGGAAGTATTTCATTGTACTGTGTACACTACGCAGTATGTATTCTGCATATGACCAGAGATGGGCAGTATTCCTTATTTTAATTACTCCTGAGTACTTTGTAATTATTTTTTCACTGGCATGAACTACAATCCAATGTATTTTGTAACAAGATACTTTAGAGAGCTGTAATTTGTATTTTTAAAATACAAAATACTTTTCTATACCATTTTTTATATTACCATTTTATGTCCCCCTTTCATCCTGCATTGGTATCAGAAGTCTGATGGCACTATGGTGTGATAAGAGCTAAATTACCAAAATATAAATGTGAAAATTAAGACTCGCAAAACATGCTGGGTATTATTCTAATGAGCTCCGTCCTGAAACAAGGCCAATTATAATAACCAGTCTGCTTTTAATTTTTACATTTACATTTTGGTCGTTTAGCAGATACTCTTATCCAGAGTGACCTTTTTAAAATTAATTAATTTAACCTTTTATTTAACTAGGCAAGTCAGTTAAGAACAAATTCTTATTTACAATGACGGCCTACCCCGGCCAAACACTAATGACGCTGGGCCAATTGTGCGCCGCTCTATGAGACTCCCAATCACGGCCGGTAATGATACAGCCTGGAATGGAACCAGGGTGTCTGTAGTGAAGCCTTTAGCACTGAGATGCAGTGCCTTAGGCCGCTGCACCACTCGGGAGCAGTCAGCGCATTAAACTAAGGAGGATAAAAGACGTATCACAGTCAAATCAAGCCAGGTATCTCTGTAGTCATTACTGACAATGCTGTTTTGTTAAGGGGCTACTTGCAAATGTATTTTTGTCTTTTAATATACACAATACATGCATTTGAATTAAATACAATACTTTGCAAACATATTTTTGTAATTTATTTTGATACGTTAATCTTTACGGTATTTTGCTATTGGAATTTGTAATTATAATTTGTAATTGTAATTTGTCATTTTTGCCCATCCCTTCACATGACAATAAACTTTGATTTGATTGGAGGCCTGTTATCCGTCCTGATTTATTGTCCTCTATAGGCTGATCTGCTCTATCATATGTACACGTATGTTTGGAATCATTTGTAAATAGGTTACTAAGGTTTTTGCATCTTACTGACCGTCTACTTGTCTTTCTTTTTTAGGCCTGGGAGGATCGCCATCTGGTGGCCAGGATGGAGGATCTGGTCTGCAGCCTGAGGGAGAGCCTCCAGAACCGGGCTCTGGATCACCTCTTCCTGGGGAGTGACAGCAGCTCCATCTTACCTGACTCTGTGGCTCTACCTAAGTTGGTCAAGGAGGCGGTGAGAGCTCCAGTGGGGGGTCCAGTGGAGGGTTCGGGGGGATGTTTGGGGGGTTTGGCAGGGAACCTCTGGGCAGGTGTGGACCCAGCCTCATTGGACCTAGTGTCTGGCCGGTTGGCGTATGCCTGGAGCCATCTCCACCGGCTGATCAGGTTGGGCCGACCCCAGAGGAGTAGCTTGGGGCTGGGCAGGGCAGGCAACATAAACTGTCAGCATCTGCAACCTGGAGAATAACCAACTTATCTTTTCTGGAAACGAAGAAAAGGATTACAGGTGAAAACAGAGGTTAACAAAAAAGTAACAGCTAATATCCTCCAACAACAGGCCTAGTCAAACAGAGAGATACATAGACCGACGGGATGGATGAAACATCAGACTACTTGCACATCCAAAGGTTGTACAGGAGCTACTGGTCTAGAATAAAATGAAAGCCTATAACAGTGATGGGACGTTCTCTGAGTCATCCCTCTTAACCAGTCATGAATGGAAATCATAGGGAATGTGTGAATTTGTAATTTATGAATTTGTAATTTATGAATTTGTAATGGATACATGTGCAATTTTTCCCTGGTACCTAATGAATCAGGTTTCATTCAAAACCAGAGTGATTGTATGTCTGCTTCTGCTTGTGTTCCTATTGGCACCCTATTCCGTATTTAGTGCACTACTTTCCCATAGGACTCTGGTCCAAAGTAGTGCACTAGGCAATACGGTGCCTTTTGGGATGCACTTCTGTGTTCTGTCCTGTATGTATTATCAGACATTGTAACGGCAGGGTACCCTACCAGTTCAGGGACAGAGAGTGTAACAGCAGGGTACCCTACCAGTTCAGGGACAGACAGTGTAACAGCAGGGTACCCTACCAGTTCAGGGACAGACAGTGTAACAGCAGGGTAGCCTACCAGTTCAGGGACAGACAGTGTAACAGCAGGGTACCCTCCCAGTTCAGGGACAGACAGTGTGATGCAGGGTACCCTACCAGTTCAGGGACAGACAGTGTAACAGCAGGGTACACTACCAGTTCAGGGACAGACAGTGTAACAGCAGGGTACCCTACCAGTTCAGGGACAGACAGTGTAACAGCAGGGTACACTACCAGTTCAGGGACAGACAGTGTAACAGCAGGGTACCCTCCCAGTTCAGGGACAGACAGTGTAACAGCAGGGTACACTACCAGTTCAGGGACAGACAGTGTAACAGCAGGGTACCCTACCAGTTCGGGGACAGACAGTGTAACGGCAGGGTACACTACCAGTTCAGGGACAGACAGTGTAACAGCAGGGTACACTACCAGTTCGGGGACAGACAGTGTAACGGCAGGGTACACTACCAGTTCAGGGACAGACAGTGTGATCCAGGGTACACTACCAGTTCAGGGACAGACAGTGTAACAGCAGGGTACACTACCAGTTCAGGGACAGACAGTGTAACAGCAGGGTACACTACCAGTTCAGGGACAGACAGTGTAACAGCAGGGTACACTACCAGTTCAGGGACAGACAGTGTAACAGCAGGGTACCCTACCAGTTCAGGGACAGACAGTGTAACAGCAGGGTACCCTACCAGTTCAGGGACAGACAGTGTAACAGCAGGGTACACTACCAGTTCAAGGACAGACAGTGTAACAGCAGGGTACCCTACCAGTTCAGGGACAGACAGTGTAACAGCAGGGTACACTACCAGTTCAGGGACAGACAGTGTAACAGCAGGGTACACTACCAGTTCAGGGACAGACAGTGTAACAGCAGGGTACACTACCAGTTCAGGGACAGACAGTGTGATCCAGGGTACACTACCAGTTCAGGGACAGACAGTATGATCCAGGGTACACTACCAGTTCAGGGACAGACAGTGTAACAGCAGGGTACACTACCAGTTCAAGGACAGACAGTGTAACAGCAGGGTACCCTACCAGTTCAGGGACAGACAGTGTAACAGCAGGGTACACTACCAGTTCAGGGACAGACAGTGTAACAGCAGGGTACACTACCAGTTCAGGGACAGACAGTGTAACAGCAGGGTACACTACCAGTTCAGGGACAGACAGTGTGATCCAGGGTACACTACCAGTTCAGGGACAGACAGTGTGATCCAGGGTACACTACCAGTTCAGGGACAGACAGTGTAACAGCAGGGTACACTACCAGTTCAGGGACAGACAGTGTAACAGCAGGGTACACTACCAGTTCAGGGACAGACAGTGTAACAGCAGGGTACCCTACCAGTTCAGGGACAGACAGTGTAACAGCAGGGTACCCTACCAGTTCAGGGACAGACAGTGTAACAGCAGGGTACACTACCAGTTCAGGGACAGACAGTGTAACAGCAGGGTACACTACCAGTTCAGGGACAGACAGTGTAACAGCAGGGTACACTACCAGTTCAAGGACAGACAGTGTAACAGCAGGGTACCCTACCAGTTCAGGGACAGACAGTGTAACAGCAGGGTACACTACCAGTTCAGGGACAGACAGTGTAACAGCAGGGTACACTACCAGTTCAGGGACAGACAGTGTAACAGCAGGGTACACTACCAGTTCAGGGACAGACAGTGTGATCCAGGGTACACTACCAGTTCAGGGACAGACAGTGTGATCCAGGGTACACTACCAGTTCAGGGACAGACAGTGTAACAGCAGGGTACACTACCAGTTCAGGGACAGACAGTGTAACAGCAGGGTACACTACCAGTTCAGGGACAGACAGTGTAACAGCAGGGTACCCTACCAGTTCAGGGACAGACAGTGTAACAGCAGGGTACCCTACCAGTTCAGGGACAGACAGTGTAACAGCAGGGTACACTACCAGTTCAGGGACAGACAGTGTAACAGCAGGGTACACTACCAGTTCAGGGACAGACAGTGTAACAGCAGGGTACACTACCAGTTCAGGGACAGACAGTGTAACAGCAGGGTACACTACCAGTTCAGGGACAGACAGTGTAACAGCAGGGTACCCTACCAGTTCAGGGACAGACAGTGTAACAGCAGGGTACCCTACCAGTTCAGGGACAGACAGTGTAACAGCAGGGTACACTACCAGTTCAAGGACAGACAGTGTAACAGCAGGGTACCCTACCAGTTCAGGGACTGACAGTGTAACAGCAGGGTACACTACCAGTTCAGGGACAGACAGTGTAACAGCAGGGTACACTACCAGTTCAGGGACAGACAGTGTAACAGCAGGGTACACTACCAGTTCAGGGACAGACAGTGTGATCCAGGGTACACTACCAGTTCAGGGACAGACAGTGTGATCCAGGGTACACTACCAGTTCAGGGACAGACAGTGTAACAGCAGGGTACACTACCAGTTCAAGGACAGACAGTGTAACAGCAGGGTACCCTACCAGTTCAG
>NW_021822266.1:670320-674809 GCF_901001165.1 Salmo trutta
CAGGCTACACACAGCAATGCAAAAACAACTTCCCACCAACCACAGGTGAAAAAAGGGCTACCTAAGTATGACTCCCAATCAGCAACAACGATGTACAGCTGTTCCTGATTGAGAGCCATACCAGGCCAACAAAGAAATACACAACCTAGAAAATCATAGAAATACAAAACCAGAACAATACCGAAAAACCCCGGAACACATAAAACAAACACCCCTCTTACATAAGAACATATCCCAACAAACCCCAAACCACATAAAACAAACACCCCCTGCCACGTCCTGACCAAACTACAATACCAAAATGACCCCTTTACTGGTCAGGACGTGACAGTCCCACCTGTTTTTGTGGGTGATTAATTTTTGAGTGGTGTGTTTTCTCTCTGCGTCACGGTTTGTTGTTTTTTGTGTATTCAAGTATTTAGTGTATTGCATTTAGTTTCACGGTAAATAAAATATGTGGAACTACGAGCACGCTGCATTTTGGTCCGATCCTTTGAACAGCCGTGACAGAATCACCCACCAAAAAAGGACCAAGCAGCGTGGTAAGGAGCAGCTGGAGGAATGGACTTGGGAGGAGATTTTGGATGGGAAAGGACCCTGGAGGCAGGCTGGGGAGTATCGTTGCCCGAGGGAGGAAATCGAAGCAGCAAAAAGGGAGTGACGATACTACGAGGCACTATATGCACCGAGAGGCAAGGCTGAGAGGCAGCACCCCCCAAAAAATGGGGGGGGGGGGGCACACGGGAAGTTTGGCAGAGTCAGGGTGGAGACCTGAGCCACAGCCCACCTCCACAGCCCAGTATATCCTGTGCCTGCCCCACGTACCCGGCCTCCAGTGCGCCTGCCCAGTCCAGGGTGTCCTGTTCCTGCTCCCCGCACTCGCCCTGAGTTGCGTGTTACTAGTCTGGCGCTCCCTATGCCAGCCCCACGCATCAGGCCTCCAGTGTGCATTCCCAGTCCGGAGCCTCCAGCGACGCTCCTCAGTCCGGAGCCTCCAGCGACGCTCCCCAGTCCGGAGCCTCCAGCGACGCTCCTCAGTCCGGAGCCTCCAGCGACGCTCCTCAGTCCGGAGCCTCCAGCGACGCTCCTCAGTCCGGAGTCTTCAGCGACGCTCCTCAGTCCGGAGTCTTCAGCGACGCTCCTCAGTCCGGAGTCTTCAGCGACGCTCCTCAGTCCGGAGTCTTCAGCGACGCTCCTCAGTCCGGAGTCTTCAGCGACGCTCCTCAGTCCGGAGTCTTCAGCGACGCTCCTCAGTCCGGAGTCTTCAGCGACGCTCCGCAGCCTGGAGTCTTCAGCGTTGGCCTGCAGCCCGGAGTCTTCAGCGACGGCCTGTAGGCCAGATCCTCCAGCGGTGGTCTGCAGCACAGAGCTTCCGGTAATGATCTACAGTCCGATTCCTCTGATAATGATCCACAGGCCAGGGTTACAGAAGCGGAGAGATCTGCGGGGCGGAACGGGGGTTACGCCCTGAGCCGGAGCCACCTCCGTTGCTGGAGGATCAGAGGGAGAGGAGTGGTTGTTTTGTTGGGTTTTGTTTGTGTGCAGTCGGGGTCTGCACCTTTGGGGGCGGTACTGTCAAGTCCTGACCCTTGTAAGAGGTCATTTTCTATAGTAGAGTGGTCAGGGCGTGACAGGGGGTGTTTTGGGTGGTTTTTCTATGTTGTCTATTTCTATGTTTAAGTTCTAGTTTGTCTATTTCTATGTTTGGGTTGTTTGGGTTGATCTCCAGTTGGAGGCAGCTGATCCTTGTTACCTCTAATTGGAGGTCATATTTATGTTGATGTTTGTCACACCTGTTTTTGTGGGTGATTAATTTTTGAGTAGTGTGTTTTGTCTCTGCGTCACGGTTTGTTGTTTTTTGTGTATTCAAGTATTTAAGTGTGTTGCATTTAGTTTCACGGTAAATAAAATATGTGGAACTATGAACACGCTGCATTTTGGTCCGATCCTTCGAACAGCCGTGACAGAATCACACAGTGGAGGAAGGGCAGGGCCACCAGGAACTCACAGCTGGCACGGCAACAGGTCATGTGCCACTTTGGTTTCCACGGTAACTCTCTTGAAGTAACCCAGCATCCACCCTGAGGTTACACACACTTGTAACATGTTGCCATGGTAGCAATTACCCTACACACCTGCTCTATCTCTCTTTCCTCTCTCTCTCCTTCTCTCCTTCTCTCTCTCTCTCTCTCGTCTTTCTCGCTCCCCTCTCTCAATTTCAATTTAAGGGCTTTATTGGCATGGGAAACATATGTTAACATTGCCAAAGCAAGTGAAATAGATAATAAACAAAGTGAAATAAACAATAAAAGTGAACAGTAAACATTACACTCACAGAAGTTCCAAAGGAATAAAGACATTTCAAATGTCATATTATGTATATATACAGTGTTGTAATGATGTGCAAATAGTTAAAGTACAAAAGGGAAATAAATAAACATAAATACAGGTTGTATTTACAATAGTGTTTGTTCTTCACTGGTTGCCCTTTTCTTGTGGCAACAGGTCACACATCTTGCTGCTATGATGGCACACTGTGGTATTTCACCCAATAGATATGGGAGTTTATCAAAATTGGATTTGTTTTTTCGAATTATTTGTGGGCCTGTGTAATCTGAGGGAAATATGTGTCTCTAATATGGTCATAAATTTGGCAGGAGGTTAGGAAGTGCAGTTCAGTTTCCACCTCATTTTGTGGACAGTGTGCAAATAGGTCTGCCTACGGTGGCCTTTCTCAATAGCAAGGCTAAGTTCACTGAGTGTGTAAATAGTCAAAGTAATTACCTTTTTGTTTTCTCATGATTTGGTTGGGTCTAATTGTGTTGCTGTCCTCTCTTTCTCTCTCTCAATTCAATTCAATTTCAGGGGTGTCACGCCCTGATCTGTTTCAGCTGTCCTTGTGCTTGTCTCCACCCCCTCCAGGTGTCGCCCATCTTCCCCACTTATCCTCTGGGTATTTATACCTGTATTTTTTGTCTGTTTGTGCCAGTTTGTCTTGTTTGGCAAGCTTACCAGCGTGTGTCCTGTCAGCGCCTGTCTTTGCCCAGCCTCTCTTTTTCTCGTCCTCCTGGTTTTTGACCCTTGACTGTCCTGACCCTGTACCCGCCCGCCTGACCACTCTGCCTGTCCCTGACCCTGTACCCGCCCGCCTGACCACTCTGCCTGTCCCTGACCCTGTACCCGCCCGCCTGACCACTCTGCCTGTCCCTGACCCTGTACCCGCCCGCCTGACCACTCTGCCTGTCCCTGACCCTGTACCCGCCCCGCCTGACCACTCTGCCTGTCCCTGACCCTGTACCCGCCCGCCTGACCACTCTGCCTGTCCCTGACCCTGTACCCGCCCGCCTGACCACTCTGCCTGTCCCTGACCCTGTACCCGCCCGCCTGACCACTCTGCCTGTCCCTGACCCTGTACCCGCCCTCCTGACCCTGAGCCTGCCTGCCGTCCTATATCTTTGCTCCACCTCTGGATTATCGACCTCTGCCTGCCTTGACCTGTCGTTTGCCTGCCCCTGTTGTTACAATAAATATTGTTACTTCACACAGTCTGCACTTGGGTCTTACCTTGATACCTGATAAGGGGCTTTATTGACATCCTCTCTCTCAATTCAATTTAATTGAAGGGATGTATTGCCATGGGAAAGATATGTTTACATTGCCAAAGCAAGGGAAATCGATAATAAGCAAAAGTGAAATAAACAATAAAAAAGTTACAGTAAAAATTACACTCACAAACATTCCAAAAGAATAAAGACATATTTCAAATGTCATTATGTATATATACAGTGTTGTAATGGTGTACAAATGGTTAAAGTACAAAAAAGAAAATAAATAAACATAAATATGGGTTGTATTTATAATGGTGTTTGTTCTTCACTGGTTGCCCTTTTCTTGTGGCAACAGGTCACACATCTTGCTGCTATGATGGCACACTGTGGTATTTCACCCAGTAGATATGGGAGATTATCAAAATTTGATTTGTTTTCAAATTATTTGTGGGTCTGTGTAATCTAAGGGAAATATGTGTCTCTAATATGGTCATACATTTGGCAGGAAGTCCAGCTCAGTTTCCACCTCATTTTGTGGGCAGTGTGCACATAGCCTGTCTTCTCTTGAGAGCCAGGTCTGCCTACGGCGGACTTTCCCAATAGCAAGGCTATGCTCACTGAGTCTTAATTTTGGGTCAGTCACTCTCTCTCCTCCTATCTATCTCTTCCTCTCTCATGCTATCTCCTCTTCATCCTCCACACACCCACCCAGATACACTCTCTCTCTCTCTCTCTCTCTCTCTCTCTCTCTCTCTCTCTCTCTCTCTCTCTCTCTCTCTCGCTCTCTCCCTCTCTATCTCTCTCTCGCTCTCTCCCTCTCTCTCTCTCCTCTCTCTAGATTATTATCTATTTCACTTGCTTTGGCAATGTTAACATATGCTTCCCATGCCAATAAAGCCCTTTGAATTGAATTGAATTGAGAGAGAGAACCAGACAACATT
>NW_021822266.1:674909-702409 GCF_901001165.1 Salmo trutta
GTACCTATAGTACATTAAAGGTCTGTTGTACCTGAGGACCTTTAAAGGTGTGTACCTGTATACCTATAAAGGTATGGTGTAACCTGTAGTACCTATTAAAGGTATGGTGTAACCTGTAGTACCTATTAAAGGTATGGGGTAACCTTACAAAGGGGGTACCGTAGTACCTATTAAAGGTATGGTGTAACCTGTAGTACCTATTAAAGGTATGGTGTAACCTGTAGTACCTATTAAAGGTATGATGTAACCTATAGTACCTATTAAAGGTCTGTTGTAACCTGTAGTACCTATTAAAGGTATGGTGTAACCTGTAGTACCTATTAAAGGTATGGTGTAACCTGTAGTACCTATTAAAGGTATGGTGTAACCTGTAGTACCTATTAAAGGTATGGTGTAACCTGTAGTACCTATTAAAGGTATGGTGTAACCTGTAGTACCTATTAAAGGTATGTTGTAACCTGTAGTACCTATTAAATGTATGGTGTAACCTGTAGTACCTATTAAAGGTATGGTGTAACCTGTAGTACCTATAAAGGAATGGTGTAACCTGTAGTACCTATTAAAGGTATGTTGTAACCTGTAGTATCTATTAAAGGTATGGTGTAACCTGTAGTACCTATTAAAGGTATGGTGTAACCTGTAGTACCTATTAAAGGTATGGTGTAACCTGTAGTACCTATTAAAGGTATGGTGTAACCTGTAGTACCTATTAAGGTATGTGTAACCTGTAGTACCTATTAAAGGTATGGTGTAACCTGTAGTACCTATTAAAGGTATGTTGTAACCTGTAGTACCTATTAAAGGTATGGTGTAACCTGTAGTACCTATTAAAGGTATGTTGTAACCTGTAGTATCTATTAAAGGTATGTTGTAACCTGTAGTACCACCTATTAGGTAGTGTAACCTGTATACTATTAAAGGTATGTTGTAACCTGTAGTACCTATTAAAGGTATGATGTAACCTGTAGTATCTATTAAAGGTATGTTGTAACCTGTAGTATCTATTAAAGGTATGTTGTAACCTGTAGTACCTATTAAAGGTATGTTGTAACCTGTAGTACCTATTAAAGGTATGGTGTAACCTGTAGTACCTATTAAAGGTATGGTGTAACCTGTAGTACCTATTAAAGGTATGGTGTAACCTGTAGTACCTATTAAAGGTATGGTGTAACCTGTAGTACCTATTAAAGGTATGGTGTAACCTGTAGTACCTATTAAAGGTATGGTGTAACCTGTAGTACCTATTAAAGGTATGGTGTAACCTGTAGTACCCTATTAAAGGTATGGTGTAACCCTGTAGTACCTATTAAAGGTATGGTGTAACCTGTAGTACCTATTAAAGGTATGGTGTAACCTGTAGTACCTATTAAAGGTATGTTGTAACCTACCTCTACAATACCTATTAAAGGTATGTTGTAACCTACCTCTACAATACCTATTAAAGGTATGTTGTAACCTGTAGTACCTATTAAAGGTATGTTGTAACCTACCTCTACAATACCTATTAAAGGTATGTTGTAACCTACCTCTACAATACCTATTAAAGGTATGGTGTAACCTGTAGTACCTATTAAAGGTATGTTGTAACCTACCTCTACAATACCTATTAAAGGTATGTTGTTACCTACCTCTGCAGGAGAGCTGAGTAGCAGACGCAGCCAGGCCGTCTTTAGTGTGTAGGAGGAGAGGACTGACCTCCAGAGCGCCCCCCGGTGGCTGTCCAGTGCCTGGCCACCCAGGTCACGCAGGGCCTTGGTCAGCTGGAGCACCTTGAGGTGGCAGGAGGGCTGTGGGGAGCGGCCACGGAGCCAGCCCAGCAGACGCTGCTCCTGGCGGGGGAAGAACAAAGTCCACAGGTCCCTCTCCTCGCTCTGCTGGTTCTGGTGCTGGTCTGGAATGAAAGGAGAGAACGGATGGATGGATGGATGGATGGATGGATGGATGGATGGATGGATGAAGGACAGAAGGAAGGAAAGAAAGAAGAAAGGAAGGAAGTAGGGAAGGAAAGAAGGAGACAAGGAATTAATGATTTAGTGAATTAAATAATGAATAAATAATGAACAAAGAAAGGAGAGAAATGAAGAAAGAGTAATATACTTTATTGAATTTGTAAATGATATCATATATTTACCCCTGATAACACCTGTATTTGACATCGCCACTGAGGCCGTCGTTTCCATGGGAACCAGGTAGACCCCGTCTCCGAGGGGGATGGCGGGGAGGAGCCGTATTGCCATGGAGATGTGACAGCAGACGTAGTCGGAACGCGGTGTGAGGCGGAGCTGCACACGGTCGTCAGCCAGTGCCAGACTCAGCGTACAGCGCTGCTCGAAAGGGTAGCGCACGGTTGCTAGGCAACGCTGGACCGCCGGGTAGAACCAACGGAGGACGGAGTCCGGGGTCAGGCGATAGACTCCGCCCCCTCCTCCTGACACTGCCGTGACCCCTGACAGTGACCTCGATGACCTTTCGGGCGACCCCCGAGAAGGGTGCATTCGTAAAAACGTGTCAGTGAAGTTGCGGTGTTTTCGTAGCCAGTCGCCACGGCGAGGAGTCTCTAGACTGCACCGTGGCACGCCGCTCCGCCCACCGTCCTCTGAGCTTTCCCCTTTCATCTCTTCCTTCACCTCGTCCTTCAAGTCTTCCTTCCCTTCTTCTCTGACCTCTGTCTGCTCCTCCACCTTGCTGTCGTCCTTCTGGACATCCTTCACTTTATTGCTTCTTACACTCCTCCTGTTCCCCTTCCCTGACTTTCTCCCGTTCTCTTTAACCTCCCCCCTCTGCTCCCTCACGTCCTCCTTGCCCTCCCCCTTCCCCAACTTTCTCCCGTTCTCTTTAACCTCCCCCCTCTGCTCCCTCACATCCTCCTTGCCCTCCCCTTTCCCTGACTTTCTCCCGTTCTCTTTAACCTCCCCCCTCTGCTCCCTCACATCCTCCTTGCCCTCCCCCTTCCCTGACTTTCTCCCGTTCTCTTTAACCTCCACCGTCTTGTTCTTTTCCTCAGCTCTCTTGTCCCCCTTCTCTTTTTTCTCCTCACCCCTCACATTCCTCTTGCCCTCCCCCTTCTCCTCTCCCTTCTCCTCTCCTCTCTCGTTCTTCTTCTCCTCCCCCCTCCTCTCCCCCCTGTATACTCGTGGCTCCAGTCTCAGTTCTCGGGGTATCTTCAGAGGTACCAGGATGTCATAGTAATCTGGAGCGCCCACTTTGTGCTCCTCGTATGAACTGCCCACCTGCAACCAGACCAGACAAACAAGGATTATGTGAGTCCCAAATTGCACCCCAATTCCCCAGAAGTTTGTTTACGTAGACCATCAACTATGTTAACTAATTAATAATTTAACTTCAAAAAGAGAAAATGTTATCTTCCGAAACTCACCTGCAGGAAGTCTCCCCGGAACGCCAGTGAGGACTCTGGGATACCTCCAGTGGCACGTCCGGCTCTGACCAGCTCCCCGACCAGTTTGGCCACGTGGGCCTTGCTGTGCCCCAGGACGTGAGGAGACAGACGCACCCAGCGCTCGTAGTAGTCCTCCAGGACCTCTCGACGAGACCAACCCAATTTCAGAGCCCCGTCAGCAGCCTCGAGAGGCACCCTCTGGGGCCCCCCTGGGTGGGTGGAGCAGTACCTGCCGTTACACATTGATATTTGAGTCAATTCATATTTGAACAGATGGCTACTTAGTGCAATCAAGGGAGTGAAGGGAACCACAGCATTATGGGTATTATTATGAGTTTTCAAAAGCAGAAGCAAAAATCACCGTAGTAACCGTGCAACTCAAACAGAGGGAGAGACAGACAGAAAGACAGAGAGAAAGAGAGAGAGAGAGAGAGAGAGAGAGAGAGAGAGAGAGAGAGGAAAAACACATACCTGGAGGTGACAGCCCCCCTAGACACAACTATGACAAAACAACCAACAAAAACGGGTCACAACTCCTGCAGCTCTGTCGCACGCTCGGTCTGTACATAGTCAATAGTAGGCTTCGAGGGGACTCTCACGGTAGGTACACCTACAGCTCATCCCTTGGCAGTGGTACTGTAGACTACTTTATCACTGACCTCAACCCAGAATCTCTCAGAGCGTTCACAGTCAGCCCACTGACACCCCAATCAGATCACAGCAAAATCACAGTCTACTTGAACAGAGCGATACTCAATCATGAGGCATCAAAGCCAAAGGAACTGAGTAACATTAAGAAATGCTATAGATGGAAGGAAAGTAGTGTGGAAACCGACCAAAAACAATTAGGCAACAACAAATTCAATCCCTTTTAGACAACTTCCTGGACAAAACGTTCCACTGTAATATTGAAGGTGTAAACCTGGCAGTAGAAAACCTAAACAATATATATGACCTCTCAGCTTCCCTACTGAATGTAAAAATGTCAAGCTAACAACCTAAGAAAGAAATTGAGAAACCTATCCAACCAAAAACATAGAGACCCAGAAAACCTGAGCTTACACCTTGACTATGGTGAATCACTAAAACAATTCATAAACACACTAGGGAAAAAGAAGGAACAGCACGTCAGAAATCAACTCAATGTAATTGAAGAATCCATAGACTCGAACCACTTCTGGGAAAATTGGAAAACACTAAACAAACAACAACATGAAGAGTTATCTATTCAAAACGAAGATGAATGGATAAACCACTTCTCCAATCTTTTTGGCACCATAATAAAGAACAAACAGCAAAAACATACATGATCAAATACAAATATTAGAATCAACTATTAAAGACTACCAGAACCCACTGGATTCTCCAATTACATTGAATGAACTACAGGACAAAATACAACCCTCCAACCCAAAAGGCCTGTGGTGTTGATGGTATCCTCAATGAAATGATCAACTATACAGACAACAAATTCCAATTGGCTATACTAAAACTCTTTAACATCATCCTCAGCTCTGCCATCTTCCCCAATGTTTGGAACCAAGGACTGATCACCCCAATCCACAAAAGTGGAGACAAATTTGATCCCAATAACTACCGTAGGATATGCGCCAACAGCAACCTTGGGAAAATCCTTGTAAAATCTACGTAAAACACCAAATAATGCACACAGAGCAGAATTAATGATCAAAATCCAGAAATGAGACGTTAAATTCTACAACCACCTAAAAGGAAGTGATTCCTAAACCTTCCATAACAAAGCCATCACCTACAGAGAGATGAACCTGGAGAAGAGTCCCCTAAGCAAGCTGGTCCTGGGGCTCTGTTCACAAACACAAACACACCCCACAGAGCCCCAGGACAGCAATGCAATTAGACCCAACCAAATCATGAGAAAACAAAAAGATAATTAGTTGACACATTAGAAAGAATGAACAAAAAAATTGAGTAAACTAGAATGCTATTTGGCCCAAAACAGAGAGTACACAGTGGCAGAATACCTGACCACTGTGACTGACCCAAACTTAAGGAAAGCTTTGACTATGTACAGACTCAGTGAGCATTGCCTTGCTATTGAGAGAGGCCGCCGAAGGCAGACCCGGCTCTCAAGAGAAGACAGGCTATGTGCACACTGCCCACAAAATGAGGTGGAAACTGAGCTGCACTTCCTAACCTCCTTCCATATGTATGACCATATTAGAGACACATATTTCCCTCAGATAACACAGACCCACAAAGAATTCGAAAACAAATCCAATTTTGATAAACTCCCATATCTATTGGGTGAAATACCACAGTGTGCCATCACAGCAGCAAGATTTGTGACCTGTTGCCACAAGAAAAGGGCAACCAGTGAAGAACAAACACCATTGTAAATATAACCCATATTTATGTTGATTTATTTTCTCTTTGTACTTTAACTATTTGCACATAATTACAACACTGTATATAGACACACATTATGACATTTAAAATGTATATTCCTTTGGAAGTTTGTGTGTAATATTTACTGTAATTTTTTACATTTTATTTCAGTTTTGTATATTATCCATTCAATTGCTTTGGCAATGTAAACATATGATTCCCATGCCAATAAACCCCCTTTGAATTGAATTGAATTGAATTGAGAGAGAGTGGGAGAGAGAGAGTAAGAGAGAGAGAGAGAGAGAGAGAGAGAGAGAGAGAGAGAGAGAGAGAGAAAGAGAGAGAGAGAGAGAGAGAGAGAGAGAGGAGAGAGAGAGAGAGAGAGAGAGAGAGAGAGAGAGAGAGAGGGGATGATGTGTGTGGACTGGGTACCTTATGAAGAGGTAGAAGAGGACACAGGCCAGTAGTAGTTTGATGAGGGAGAAAAAGACAGGAGGGCCCTGGTCAGAGCAGGACTCTGTCCCAGCCTCGTACCCAGGATCGGGGCCTGATTCTGGGCTTAGCCAGTGGGTTATGTGGTGGTGGAAAACCAGACCTGTCAACACACAGGTCAACAGAGGCCAGAACACCCGCAGGTTCAGAGTGTACACACTCATCCTCCTCTCTCTCTCTCTCTCTCTCTCTCTCTCTCTTTCTCTCTCTCTCTCTCTCTCTGTCTCTCTCTCTCTCTCTCTCCCTCTCGCTCTCTCGCTCTCTCTCTCGCTCTCTCTCGCTGTCTCTCTCTCTCTCGCTCTCTCGCTCTCTCTCTCTCGCTCTCGCTCTCTCTCGCTCTCTCTCTCGCTCTCTCGCTCTCTCGCTCTCTCTCTCGCTCTCTTTCTCTCTCTTCTCGTTCCCCCTCTCTCTCTTCTCGTTCCCTCTCTCTCTTCTCGTTCCCCCTCCCTCCTCCTTTCTGTTGCTCCTAGGTTCCTTCGTTCTTTCTCTTCTTCTTGTCTGGCTAGGACTTGTTCTTTAGCGATGCCAGAGAACTGAGACAGGGTCAGGGCAGGCTAACCCATCATGACACACACGCTGACTCTCTCTCTCCTCGTTTCCCTCCTCTGCGCCTCAATGTTCTTCTCTCCGTTTTCTTCTCTCCTTCCTTCTGGTAACAGAACTCCCACTTCTTATTCTTCTTCTCCTCTCCAGCTTGTTTGTTCAGTTTAAAGTCAGTTGAAGTTCCTCTTCAGAAGTTGCTCCTCCTTCTCCTCCTCTCTTCTTCAATCTGTCCCTCCTGTTTTTCCCCTCCTCTTCAGAGCTGTATGATGTCAGGTTTATCTGTCTTTGTGAAGACTCCTCTCGAACAGGTTCTCTCTCTCTTGTCCTCTTGTTCTCTCTCTCTTGTCTTCTCTTTTTCCCGGTCTCTCTCTCTCTGGTTTTTCTGACAGTGAGCTCAGAGGAAATGCCAAACTCTTGAGAGAGGAATTTTAGTTTAAAAAAAAGAGAGGGAGGAGGAGGAGAGAGAGAGACTGGGCAGCAACACTCTCCTCCCACCTCTTAAAGAGACAAAGACATTGTTTCACATCTCAACATTACATTCACAAGGAGACTCAGGCCACGTCCCAAATGGAACCCTATTCCCTGTATAGTGCATTACTTTTGACCAGAGCCCTATGGGCCCTTGTTGAAAGTAGTATACTATATAGGGAATAGGGTGCCATTTGGGACACAAAGGCTACGACAGTTACTGTAGCAGCATTGACAATAAATGACAATAAAAGTTATTCAACTGCATTTGACTGATTTGATATATACTGCATACTGAGTGTACAAAACATTAAGAACACTTTCCTAATATTGAGTTGCACCCCTCCTTTTACCCAGCTTCAGTTCGTCGGGGTTTGGACTCCACAAGGTGTTGAAAGCGTTCCACAGGGATCCTGGCCCATGTTGACTCCAATGCTTCCCACAGTTGTGTCCAATTGGCTGGATGTCCTTTGGGTGGTGGACCATTCTTGATACACACAGGAAACTGTTAAGCGTGAAAAACCCAGCAGCGTTGCAGTTCTTGACACAAATCGTTGCGCCTGGCACCTACTACCCTACCCTGTTCAAAAGGACTTGAATATTCTGTCTCGTCCATTCACCCTCTGAATGGCACACACATAATCCATGTCTCAAAAAATCCTTCTTTAACCAGGTCTCCTGCCTTTCGTCTACACTGATTGAAGTGGATTTAACAAGTGACATCAATAAGGGATCACAGCTTTCACCTGGATTCATCTGGTCAGTCTATGTCGTGGAAAGAGCATAATGTTCTACACTGGTAACAAAGCATTACTAACAGCCTTGGGCAGTTATTGTGAGGACAGACAAACTACTTTGTAAAGGCTAAGAGAATATATGAACTTATTATAGAATATAATATATTAACTTTTTATAGAATATAATATATTACATTTGTGTTTCTACAACTTTAGTATGACTGTGATACGTGTTCAGTAATACATAAATAAGCAGATGAAGGCTAAATAAAAACATGGACAAGATAAAAGTTGTTGTTAGTTTCTGGCACGTCACTGGTCCTTCTCTCAGGGGACAGGGGTTAAGGGTCGTACTGATGATGGATTTCACAGGTCACGCTCAGGTCAACACTAACACCAGGGCTTATTGAGGCGGACCTCTGCCTGGGAGTATATGTGTATGCACATGTGTGTGTGAGCGTGTGTGTATCTCTCTCTCTGTGTGTGTGTGTGTGTGTGTGTGTGTGTGTGTGTGTGTGTGTGTGTGTGTGTGTGTGTGTGTGTGTGTGTGTGTGTATACATGTGGGTGTGTGTACAGTACTCCCTCAGAGAGTGACTCAATGGGTCCTTGTTTAGCTAAACTGGACCACACCTCTGACTAAGGTCTGTCCTGGGCTGGCTGTCTGCGTCCCAAATGGCACCCTAGTGCCCTATAGGGCTCTGGTCTAAAATAGAGCACTATATAGGGAATAGGGCCCTGTTTTAAAGTAGGTCACTATATAGGGAATAGGGCTCTGGTTTAAAGTAGTGCACTATATAGGGAATAGGGCTCTGGTCTAAAGTAGTGCACTATATAGGGAATAGGGCTCTGGTCTAAAGTAGTGCACTATATAGGGAATAGGGCTCTGGTCTAAAGTAGTGCACTATATAGGGAATAGGGTTCCACTTGGGACACATGCTGATGATGAATTCCCAGTGCCCTACAGTGAAGTGTAGGAGAGGTTTATAAGAGATTATTCTACTACTTTCTCCCCTCCTCTCTCTACAGCCCATATAAACTAAACACTGTTATACACCGACATACATTACTAAACACTGTTATACACAGACATACATTATTAAACTAAATGTTATACACAGACATACATTATTAAACTAACTGTTATACACAGACATACATTACTAAACTAACTGTTATACACAGACATACATTATTAAACTAAACACTGTTATACACAGACATACATTACTAAACTAAACACTGTTATACACAGACATACATTATTAAACTAAATGTTATACACAGACATACATTACTAAACTGTTATACACAGACATACATTATTAATGCTCTTAACTTTTTACACACAGTATAAATGATTTAGAATGAGAAAATCTTCTGACAATGCTATTCTGACGTCTGTCTGTATGAATGGGACTCTATTCTGACGTCTGTCTGTATGAATGGGACTCTATTCTGACGTCTGTCCGTATGAATGGGACTCTATTCTGACGTCTGTCTGTATGAATGGAACTCTATTCTGACGTCTGTCTGTATGAATGGGACTCTATTCTGACGTCTGTCTGTATGAATGGAACTCTATTCTGACGTCTGTCTGTATGAATGGAACTCTATTCTGACGTCTGTCTGTATGAATGGAACTCTATTCTGACGTCTGTCTGTATGAATGGGACTCTATTCTGACGTCTGTCTGTATGAATGGAACTCTATTCTGACGTCTGTCTGTATGAATGGGACTCTATTCTGACGTCTGTCTGTATGAATGGAACTCTATTCTGACGTCTGTCTGTATGAATGGAACTCTATTCTGACGTCTGTCTGTATGAATGGAACTCTATTCTGACGTCTGTCTGTATGAATGGGACTCTATTCTGACGTCTGTCTGTATGAATGGAACTCTATTCTGACGTCTGTCTGTATGAATGGAACTCTATTCTGACGTCTGTCTGTATGAATGGGACTCTATTCTGACGTCTGTCTGTATGAATGGGACTCTATTCTGACGTCTGTCTGTATGAATGGGAGGGTGGTGCCTACGTCCCAAATGGCACGCTACACCCTGGGTAGTGCACTACTTTTGACTCGGGCCCTGGGTAGTGCACTATGTAGGGAATATGGTGTCTCTCATCCACAGTAGCTTTTTGTCTTAGTCTCACTCCTTCTGGTCACACACACATACACATACACACACACATGCAAACACACACACACACACACACTCACTCATTCACTCACTCACTCACACACTCGCACGCACGCACGCACGCACACACACACACACACACAGATTGTAGCCCTAAGGGCAGAGTCTTAATAAGACACAGAGACAGATAACCAGCCAGTTGCCAGTATTTGAATGGAACCAAAGCATATGTAATGGTACGGCCTAGAAGGCTGGTAATAAGCTAAGGTAGATAGACTGTGATGTATATAATGGTAAGGTGGACCTATCTATCTCCTCCATTTCTACGTCTAGGGTGGACCTATCTATCTCCTCCACTTCTACGTCTAGGGTGGAGGTTATCACAACAACCAACCTTTCAAACATACAGGAGGACAGGCAGGCACACGCACACACACACACACACACACACACACACACACACACACACACACACACACACACACACACACACACACACACACACACACGGATAAAGTTTTCACAACAAACACCCACAGCTAATCCTTCTGTTCACATTTCACATCCCTAAACAGCAGTAACCTTGACACCAGCAGTAACCATGACACCAGCAGTAACCATGACGCCATGGCTATGAAGTGTGAGAAAGACAGGTGTTTGGTGCTTTGGCTCAGTGAACACCGAGAGAAGACACACACACTTACACACACACACACACACACACACACACACACACACACACACACACACACACACACACACACACACACACACACACACACACACACTTGGACACCTGGCTGGCCCTCCTGCTCTAGCAGACAGAATCACTGACCTCATAACAGAGATAGGCTGTACAAGGCTATTCAAGCTTAGAGATACTTCACCACCAAATCAAGGTTTGTCTATGTTTTTAAGTGTCCACATTGCTATTGCAAGCCATCCATTTTGTAGGTAGAAATCTAGTCTTAGAAGAATGGGACTAGAAGATTGGCAGTAACAGATTTCAGAATATTTCTGGGAGCACTGCTAGTAGTGTTCAGAGCCTGTCCTCTTTCTCTGTCATTCACACAACACAGCTACAATAACAAATCCTGTTGCCATGTTATTGTTCTACAACCAAATCTCTATTCCACATGACACACTCAGAAAATCAATATGGACCGTGCCATCGAATTACCTCATCGTTTACAACACCCTCAAACAGGAAGTGCTATTCATGGTTTCTGATCATGTGACATGAAACAGGAAGTAGGATAGACTTGCAGTAGCTTCCTCTCATTGGTAAAATATTCCTCCCACCTGCTTGGATCCACTTTAAAAGGGCCTGTATTAATAAAAGTGTCTCAGAGTAGGAGTGTTGATCTAGGACCAGGTCCCCCAGTCCATTCATTTATTATCATAACTCATTAGGATATAAAAGGGCTAATCTGATCTTAGATCAGTTTTCCTACTCCGGGACTCTTTGTTAATACAGACCCCGATGCATGGGCTGTGTGATTGTAATTGTTGTAGTCTGACTATGCCTGTCAGTATGGCTAGACTGTGAACCATAACCCCAACCCTAACTGACTCCATCACAAGGTATTCTAGAATACATCACCCCCCCCCCCCACACACACAATATAATTCTCCTTCACAACAGAATGTCCTCCATCTCCATCACATGGTAGAGCAGACAGTGGCGTGTCCCCAAGCTGTGTGTTTATCAGTCATATGACTGAAGCGTTCTGCTCTTTATGACCACACACTGTAATGGACCCTAACTAAACCTTCTATGAGGACAGAGTTATAATGTCCCATAACTAAACCTACTATGAGGACAGAGTCATAATGTCCCATAACTAAACCTACTATGAGGACAGAGTTATAATGGCCCATAACTAAACCTACTATGAGGACAGAGTCATACAGCCCACTGTAATGGAGCCTAACTAAACCTAATATGAAGACAGAGTCATAATGGCCCATAACTAAACCTTCTACTATGAGGACAGAGTCATAATGGCCCATAACTAAACCTAATATGAGGACAGAGTCGTAATGGCCCATAACTAAACCTACTATTAGCAAATCTAGCCATGAGAAAGCATAAGCTGATTGTTCACACACATACACACACACCATATGCACGCATACACCTATGCACACACACACACACACACACACACACACACACACACACACACACACACACACACACACACACACACACACACACACACACTGTAAAGGTCTGGGTGTAGCTGGTGCAGAGGAGTCAGGCGCAGGACAGCAGAGATGAGTGATAAAAGTAACTTTACTCAAAATTACCAAGTACATGTAGTAATACCAAGCCCACACAAAAGGACCAAAATACATAAAACAAACACGCACAACAACCATTGGGAAAACAGAGGGTTAAATAATGAACATGTAATTGGGGAATTGAAACCAGGTGTGTAAAACAAAGACAAAACAAATGGAAAATGAAAAGTGGATCGGCAATGGCTAGAAGGCCGGTGACGTCGACCGCCGAACGAACAAGGAGAGGGACCGACTTCGGTGGAAGTCATGACACACACACACACACACACACACACACACACACACACACACACACACACACACACACACACACACACACACACACACATACATACATACATACATACATACATACATACATACATACATACATACATACCCATTTGTTTCCATGGTCTGACTTCATGTGTTTCCATGGTCTGACTCCACGTGTTTCCATGGGTCTGACGTCATGTGTTACCATGGGTCTAACGTCATGTGGAAGTGTGTCAGACTCAGAGCAGGAAAAACTAAACGACTTAGTCAAACTATGGTTTCTGTGGTTACTACGATTACATCTCATATGGCACCCTAGTCCCTATATAGGGGCTCTGGTCAAAATTAGTGCACTATAAAGGGAATAGGGTGCCATTTGAGACACCAAATGTACTTCATGTTTTGTTCAAAGTCCTCTGTGTGTGTGTGTGTGTGTGTGTGTGTGTGTGTGTGTGTGTGTGTGTGTGTGTGTGTGGCCACAGCAGTGCCTTGAGAAAGTATTCATGCCCCATGACTTAAACATTTTGATATGTTACAGCCTGAATCAAAATGGATAAAAACTATATCTTGTTTTACCAATCTACACACAATACCCCATAATGACAGTGAAAACATGTTTTTAGAAACTTGTGCATATTTCTTCAAAAATTAAATAAATACATAAATATCTAATTTACCTAAGTATTCACACACCTGAGTCAATACTTTGTAGAAGCACCTTTAGCAGCGATTACAGCTGTGAGTCTTTCTGGGTAAGTCTTTAACAGCTTTCCGCACCTGGATCTGTCAAATTGGTTGTTGATCATTGCGAGACAATCATTTTCAGGTCTTGCCATAGATTTAAGTAGATTTAAGTCAAAACTGTAACTCTGCAACACTCACTGTCTTCTTGGTGAGCAACTTCAATGTAGATTTGGCCTTGTGTTTTAGGTTATTGTCCTGCTGAAAGGTGAATTAATCTCCCAGTATCTGGTGAGAGACTAAACCAGGTTTTCCTCTAGGATTTTGCCCGTGCTTAGCTCCATCTGTCTATTTTTTATCCTGAAAAGCTCATCAGTCGTTAACGATTACGAGCATACCCATAACATGATGCAGCCACCACTTTGCTTGAAAATACGGAGAGTGGTACTCAGTAATGTGTTGTTTTGGATTTGCCCCAAACATAACACTTTGTATTCAGGACAAAAAGGTAATTGCTTTGCCACATTTTTTGCAGAATTAATTTAGTGCCTTCTTGGAAACAGGATGCTTGTTTTGGAATATTTTTTATTTTGTACTGTTCTGTAATTTTCAATTAGGTTAGTGTTGTGGAGTAACTACAATGTTGTCGATCCATCCTTAGTCTTCTATCACAGCCATTAAACACACACACACGCACGTGCACGCACACACACACACACACACACACACACACACACACACACACACACACACACACACACACACACACACACACACACACACACACACACACACACACACACACACACACAGAATAACAGTTGCTGTTTTCAAATTCAGGCGGGAGTGAAATGGTTGAGGGAATGTTAAGTGGATAAGATAAGTCTACTTAATTAACCCCTTTGAAGCTTGGCTTATTCTCAGAATTCTATTCCAGAACATCAGCAGTTCACGGACGGAATTAGAAAGCCCTTTATGATGTCATTCATTAGAATGAATTAATTCACAAAGCTTTTTGACTGTTCTAACAGATGGGTCTCAGCCAGTAAGATGTGACATGCTGAATCTAGGAGACGCAGACAGCTGGCAGCATTAGATGTAGCATAGGGTGATATTTTGGACACAAGCTTAAACTTCCTCTTAGAACTTCCACAACAGCTCATCTTGTCGGCAACCTAGAAATACACATTTATGCCAGCTATAACATCAATCTTACGTGTGTCTATCCAAGAAAGATCACAACAAACAATTATTTCTTATCTGGGCTGGTCTTAAGAAAATTCCCCTCGAGGATTAAACAAAACGGCTTCCCCTTCAGAGGGTTCAGGAAGGAAACTGTTAGGAGAGAGAGAGAAAGAGAGAGAGAAAGAGAGAGAGAGAGAAAGAGAGAGAGAGAAAGAGAGAGAGAAAGAGAGAGAGAAAGGAGAGAGAGAAAAAGAGAGAGAAAGAGAGAGAGAAGAGAGAGAGAGAGAGAGAGAGAGAGAGAGAGAAAAAGAGAGAGAAAGAGAGAGAAAGAGAGAGAAAAGAGAGAGAAAGAGAAAAAGAGGAGAGAGAGAGAGAGAGAGAGAGAGAGAGAGAGAGAGAGAAAGAGGAGAGAAAGAGAGAGAGAAAAGAGAGAGAAAGAGAGAGCGAAAGAGAGAGAAAGAGAGAGAGAAAGAGAAAGAGAGAGAAAGAGAGAGAGAGAGAGAGATTTATGGTCCAGTCATGGGGGTTGGATCATCTTTCTGCTCCCTTCACTATATTACACACACTAACTCCCTTCACTATATTACACACTAACTCCCTTCACTATATTACACACACTAACTCCCTTCACTATATTACACCCCTAACCCTTCACTATATTACACACACTAACTCCCTTCACTATATTACACACACTAACTCCCTTCACTATATTACACACACTAACTCCCTTCACTATATTACACACACTAACTCCCTTCACTATATTACACACTAACTCCCTTCACTATATTACACACACTAACTCCCTTCACTATATTACACACACTAACTCCCTTCACTATATTACACACACTAACTACCTTCACTATATTACACACACTAACTCCCTTCACTATATTACACACTAACTCCCTTCACTATATTACACACACTAACTCCCTTCACTATATTACACACACTAACTCCCTTCACTATATTACACACACTAACTAACTCCCTTCACTATATTACACACACTAACTCCCTTCACTGTATTACACACACTAACTCCCTTCACTATATTACAAACTAACTCCCTTAACTATATTACACACTAACTCCCTTCACTATATTACACACATTAACTCCCTTCACTATATTACACACACTAACTCCCTTCACTATATTACACACACTAATTCCCTTCACTATATTACACACACTAACTCCCTTCACTATATTACACACACACTAACTCCCTTCACTATATTACACACACTACCTCCCTTCACTATATTACACACTAACTCCCTTCACTATATTACACACTAACTCCCTTCACTATATTACACACTAACTCCCTTCACTATATTACACACACTAACTAACTCCCTTCACTATATTACACACACTAACTCCCTTCACTATATTACACACACTAACTCCCTTCACTATATTACACACACTAACTCCCTTCACTATATTACACACACTAACTCCCTTCACTATACTACACACACTAACTCCCTTCACTATATTACACACACTAACTCCCTTCACTATATTACACACTAACTCCCTTCACTATATTACACACACTAACTCCCTTCACTATATTACACACTAACTCCCTTCACTATATTACACACACTAACTCCCTTCACTATATTACACACTAACTCCCTTCACTATATTACACACACTAACTCCCTTCACTCCCTTCACTATATTACACACACTAACTCCCTTCACTATATTACACACACTAACTAACTCCCTTCACTATATTACACACACTAACTCCCTTCACTATATTACACACACTAACTAACTCCCTTCACTATATTACACACACTAACTCCCTTCACTATACTACACACACTAACTCCCTTCACTATATTACACACACTAACTCCCTTCACTATATTACACACACTACCTCCCTTCACTTTATTACACACTAACTCCCCTCACTATATTACACACTAACTCCCTTCACTATATTACACACTAACTCCCTTCACTATATTACACACACTAACTAACTCCCTTCACTATATTACACACACTAACTCCCTTCACTATATTACACACACTAACTAACTCCCTTCACTGTATTACACACACTAACTCCCTTCACTATATTACACACACTAACTCCCTTCTCTATATTACACACTAACTCCCTTCACTATATTACACACACTAATTCCCTTCACTATATTACACACACTAACTCCCTTCACTATATTACACACACTAACTCCCTTCACTATATTACACACACTAACTCCCTTCACTATATTACACACACTAACTCCCTTCACTATATTACACACACTAACTCCCTTCACTATATTACACACACTAACTCCCTTCACTATATTACACACACTAACTCCCTTCACTATATTACACACACTAACTCCCTTCACTATATTACACACAATAACACACAGTCCTCCACTCCTCCTGTGCTCAACAGCTAACCTAAACACACTGCCAATGACTGTTTATACGTAAAGGGGTCAGGTTTCTAATGTTCTGGCTTCTCAAAGTGTGTGTGTGTGTGTGTGTGTGTGTGTGTGTGTGTGTGTGTGTGTGTGTGTGTGTGTGTGTGTGTGTGTGTGTTCCTTGGGAAAGAGATTAGGTCATGGGAATCCCAGGGAGGAGAGAGAGCCCTTCTACCCAATACGTCCCAAATGGCACCCTATTCCCTATATAGTGCACTACTTTTCACCAGGCCTGTAGTGCACTACATAGTGGATAGGGTTTCATTTGGAACCAGGGCCTTGAGCCTAGCTCAGCTGCTATCATCTCTCCATCTCTCTATCACCCTCTTTCAATTCAACTTAAGGGGCTTTATTGGCATGGGAAACATTGCCAAAGCAAGTGAGGTAGATAATATACAGAAGTGAAATAAACAATAAAGAATTAACAGTAAACATTACTCTCACAACGTTACAAAAGAATAGAGACATTTCAAATGTCAAATGATGTCTATATACAGTGTTGTAATGATGTGCAAATAGTTAAAGTACAAAAGAGGAAATAAATAAACATAAATATGGGTCTTATTTACAATGGTGTTTGTTCTTCACTGGTTGCCCTTTTCTTGTGGCAACAGGTCACACATCTTGCTGCTGTGATGAGACACTGTGGTATTTCACCAAATAGATATGGGAGTTAATCAAAATTGCAGTGTTCACATAGCCTGTCTTCTCTTGAGAGCCAAGTCTGCCTACAGCGGCGTGCATTATGTGCTGTTCTACGTTGTACACGGAGGATGTTTTGGCAGAATTCTGCATGCAGAGTCTCAATTTGGTGTTTGTCCCATTTTGTGAATTATTGTTTGGTGAGCGGACCCCAGACTTTACAACCATAAAGGGCAATGGATTCTATAACAGATTCAAGTCTTTTTTGCCATATCCTAATTGGGATGTCAAATTTTATGTTTGTTTTGATGGCAGGGAAGGCCCTACTTGCCTGTTCATACCTGTTGCGATGATGTTTAGTTTTTTATGTGCTCTAGGGCAACGGTGTCTAGATGGAATTTGTATCTCTAGTCCTGGAAACTGGACCTTTTTTGGAACACCATTATTTTTGTCTTACTGAGATTTACTGTCAGGTCTACATAATCTGTGCAGAAGATGTAGGTTCTGTTGTAGGCCCTCCTTGGTTGTGGACAGAAGCACCAGATAGATCATCAGCAAACAGTAGACATTTGACTTCAGATTCTAGTAGGGTGAGGGCCGGGTGCTGCAGGCTGTTCTAGTGCCCTCGCCAATTCGTTGATATATATGTTGAAGAGGGTGAGGCTCAAGCTGCATCCCTGTCCCACGGCCCATGGAAAGAAATGTGTGTGTTTTTTGCCAAATTTAACTACACACTTGTTGTTTCTGTACATGGATTTTATAATGTTGTGAATTTATAATGTCGTATGTTTTTCCCCCAACACCACTTTCCATCAATTTGTATAGCAGACCCGCATACCAAATTGAGTCAAAAGCCTTTGTTTTGGTTTGTGTGTTTGTCGATTAGGGTGTGCAGGGTGAATACGTGGTCTGTCGTACGGTAATTTGGTAAAAAGCCAATTTGACATTTGCTCAGTACATTGTTTTCACTGAGGAAATGTACGAGTCTGCTGTTAATGATAATGCAGAGGATTTTCCCTAGGTTGCTATTGACGCATATCCCACGGTAGTTATTGGGGTCAATTTTGTCTCCACTTTTGTGGATTGGGGTGATCAGTCTTTGGTTCCAAATATTGGGGAAGATGCCAGAGCTGAGGATGATGTGAAAGAGTTTAAGTATAGCCAATAGGATTTGTAATCTGTACAGTTTATTTTATCCTTTCATTGAGGATACCATCAACACCACAGGCCTTTTTGGGTTGGAGAGTTTGCATTTCGTCCTGTAGTTCATTCAATGTAATTGGATAATCTAGTGGGCTCTGGTAGTCTTTAATAGTTGATTCTAATATTTGTGTTTGATCATGTAAATGTTTTTGCTGTTTGTTCTTTGGTATAGAGCCAAAAAGATTGGAGAAGTGGTTTATCCATACATCTTCATTTTGGATAGATAACTCTTCATGTTGTTGTTTGTTTAAGGTTTTTCAATTTTCCCAGAATTGGTTAAAGTCTACGGATTCTTCAATTACATTGAGCTGATTTCTGACGTGCTGTTCCTTCTTTTTCCGTAGTGTATTTCTGTAATTCTGTACACTCAGGTTTTCTGGGTCTCTATGTTTTTGGTTGGATAGGTTTCTCGATTTCTTTCTTAGGTTTTTGCATTCTTCATCAAACCATTCTCACACTACACTACCTCACTCTCTACCTCTCTCTCTCTCTCTCAAACATAACACTACCTCTCTCTCTCTCTCTTTCTCAAACATAACACTACCTCTCTCTCTCTCTTTCTCAAACATAACACTGCCTCTCTCTCTCTCTCTTTCTCAAACACACCACACGACCTATCTCTCTCTCTCCTGGCATCAGTATACAGAATAGATAGGATCATGAGGATGGCTCATTGAAGAAAAACTAAATGTTAGTATTCTGCTATCTCTCTCCATTTCACAACCAATAATATTTGCTCTCCTTCTTCAATATCTAACAACCACATTATCCCCATGTGGTAAGACCCAGACAGGCATGCCCCCCTATGTGATAAGACCCAGACAGGAATGACTGGTATGGAATGCTTGGCATGTCTAGATAAGACCATTGTCATGCTTGAGTTCACATACCGGTGGTCAGGTCCTAGCCTAATATACCGGTGGTCCTAGCCTAACATACCGGTGGTCACATCCTAGCCTAACATACCGGTGGTCCTAGCCTAATATACCGGTGGTCCTAGCCTAACATACCGGTGGTCCTAGCCTAATATACCGGTGGTCAGGTCCTAGCCTAATATACCGGTGGTCAGGTCCTAGCCTAACATACCGGTGGTCAGGTCCTAGCCTAATATACCGGTGGTCAGGTCCTAGCTTAACATACCGGTGGTCCTAGCCTAACATACCGGTGGTCCTAGCCTAACATTTACATTTACATTTAAGTCATTTAGCAGACGCTCTTATCCAGAGTGACTTACAAATTGGTGCATTCACCTATAATATCCAGTAGAACAAACACTTTACAATAGTGCATCTAAATCCTTTAAAGGGGGGGGGGGGGGTTAGAAGGATTACTTTATCCTATCCCAGGTATTCCTTAAAGAGGTGGGGTTTCAGGTGTCTCCGGAAGGTGGTGATTGACTCCGCTGTCCTGGCATCGTGAGGGAGATTGTTCCACCATTGGGGTGCCAGAGCGGCGAACAGTTTTGACTGGGCTGAGCGGGAACTGTGCTTCCTCAGAGGTAGGGAGGCGAGCAGGCCAGAGGTGGATGAACGCAGTGCCCTTGTTTGGGTGTAGGGCCTGATCAGAGCCTGAAGGTACGGAGGTGCCGTTCCCCTCACAGCTCCGTAGGCAAGCACCATGGTCTTGTAGCGGATGCGAGCTTCAACTGGAAGCCAGTGGAGAGAGCGGAGGAGCGGGGTGACGTGAGAGAACTTGGAAGGTTGAACACCAGACGGGCTGCGGCGTTCTGGATGAGTTGTAGGGGTTTGATGGCACAGGCAGGGAGCCCAGCCAACAGCGAGTTGCAGTAATCCAGACGGGAGATGACAAGTGCCTGGATTAGGACCTGCGCCGCTTCCTGTGTGAGGCAGGGTCGTACTCTGCGAATGTTGTAGAGCATAAACCTACAGGATCGGGTCACCGCCTTGATGTTAGTGGAGAACGACAGGGTGTTGTCCAGGATCACGCCAAGGTTCTTAGCACTCTGGGAGGAGGACACAAGGGAGTTGTCAACCGTGATGGCGAGATCATGGAACGGGCAGTCCTTCCCCGGGAGGACATACCGGTGGTTAGGTCCTAGCCTAATATACCGGTGGTCCTAGCCTAATATACCGGTGGTCCTAGCTTAACATACCGGTGGTCCTAGCCTAACATGCCAGTGGTCCTAGCCTAACATGCTGGTGGTCCTAGCTTAACATACCGGTGGTCAGGTCCTAGCCTAATATACCGGTGGTCAGGTCCTAGCCTAACATACCGGTGGTCCTAGCCTAACATACCGGTGGTCCTAGCCTAACATACCGGTGGTCCTAGCCTAATATACCGGTGGTCCTAGCCTAACATACCGGTGGTCAGGTCCTAGCCTAACATATCGGTGGTCAGGTCCTAGCCTAATATACCGGTGGTCAGGTCCTAGCCTAACATACCAGTGGTCAGGTCCTAGCCTAATATACCGGTGGTCAGGTCCTAGCTTAACATACCGGTGGTCAGGTCCTAGCCTAATATACCGGTGGTCAGGTCCTAGCTTAACATACCGGTGGTCAGGTCCTAGCCTAACATACCGGTGGTCCTAGCCTAATATACCGGTGGTCCTAGCTTAACATACCGGTGGTCAGGTCCTAGCCTAACATACCGGTGGTCCTAGCCTAATATACCGGTGGTCAGGTCCTAGCCTAACATACCGGTGGTCAGGTCCTAGCCTAATATACCGGTGGTCAGGTCCTAGCTTAACATACCGGTGGTCAGGTCCTAGCCTAACATACCGGTGGTCCTAGCCTAACATACCGGTGGTCCTAGCCTAACATACCGGTGGTCAGGTCCTTGCCTAACATACCGGTGGTCAGGTCCTTGCCTAACATACCAGCGGTCACTTCCTAGCCTAACAGTAAAGTGGATATACTTAACAACAAAACAACAACATTGTTCTCTAAAATTGCTCAACTTCACATAGTCCCTTACTAGCCTCACAGTCAGTAGAGTGGAGGACCATAACAAACACACATCGGTTACTTTGTGGTCAATTTAAACAGTGTAAATACAAAGAATGGAGGATTTTGACAACGTTTTTATGGCATACTGTATAATGAATGAGAAGTTAGAAACAGGTTGTTTTTGGTTCAGTAAGATGTGAGAACAACGAACCATCAGGAATGGGTGATTGCATTCTAAACCCTATTCCCTATATAGTGCACTACTTTAGACCACAGCCCTATTCCCTATATAGTGCACTACTTTAGACCACAGCCCTATTCCCTATATAGTACACTACTTTAGACCACAGCTGGTCATGCTGGTCAGTCAGTGGTGGGATTCTACAGTACAGTGTTATCAGCTGGTCATGCTGGTCAGTCAGTGGTGGGATTCTACAGTACAGTGTTATCAGCTGGTCATGCTGGTCAGTCGGTGGTGGGATTCTACAGTACAGTGTTCTCAGCTGGTCATGCTGGTCAGTCGGTGGTGGGATTCTACAGTACAGTGTTATCAGCTGGTCATGCTGGTCAGTCGGTGGTGGGATTCTACAGTACAGTGTTATCAGCTGGTCATGCTGGTCAGTCAGTGGTGGGATTCTACAGTACAGTGTTATCAGCTGGTCATGCTGGTCAGTCGGTGGTGGGATTCTACAGTACAGTGTTATCAGCTGGTCATGCTGGTCAGTCAGTGGTGGGATTCTACAGTACAGTGTTATCAGCTGGTCATGCTGGTCAGTCAGTGGTGGGATTCTACAGTACAGTGTTTGTTATCAGCTGGTCATGCTGGTCAGTCAGTGATGGGATTCTACAGTAATGCTGCCCTTTAGTGTTGAGTACATGCATATGCATCAAGTCTTACTGCACGAGCCTAAGCCGTTAGGGTGAAGTTGTCCCTAGACACTGATCTTGGGTCAGTTTAGAATTTTACCCACTAATGGTTAAGTTTAGGATTGGGAGTGCCTCCCAAGTGGTGCAGCGGTCTAAGGCACAGCATCACAGACCCGGTTTCGATCCCAGGCTGTGTCGCAGCCGGCCGCGACTGGGAAACCCATGAGGCGGCGCACAATTGGCCCAGCGTCATCTGGGTTCGGGGAGGGTTTGGCCGGCTGGGATGTCCTTGTCCCATCGTGCTCTTGCGACTCCTTGTGGCAGGCCGGATGCATGAACGCTGACTCGGTGGCCAGTTGTACAATGTTTCCTCCGACACGTTGGTGCGGCTGGCTTCCAATGAATTGTCTTGCAAATGGCCACAGTTACTGTCATGACTGTCACTTTTATTTAGAGCTTGTAATGTATGACAATGCATCTGAAAATGAGCTACAACTTACCTACTGAATACAGCACAGTTTTGGTGACACCCTTGTTTCAAAAGTTATTAGATAATAGTTACCCTCTGGCAAAACATGCAAGTTCAATCTATTTGCTAACAGAAAAACGTATTATGAATTCCATTATCTTAAAAGTACTAACTGATGTTGAAATGAATAATTCCAGTTGTTGTTGATCCGGTCAGAATGAAACCAATAATCTGCATTAATCATAGTAAAACTGCAGAGGGCAGTCTTGCACAAATAAATGTTTTGTACATAGATGTTTTATCCATACATTCTCTTGTACTCTCATCAAATTCAGACTACTGTACTATATGAACCAGCTGGATTATACAAACCGCCTGGATTTTATGAACCAGCTGTATTATATGAATCAGATGTATTATATGAACCAGCTGGATTATATGAACCAGCTGGATTCTATGAACCACATGTATTATATGAACCAGTTGGATTATCTGAACCAGCTGTATTATATGATCCAACTGTATTATATGAACCAGCTGGATTATATGAACCAGCTGTATTATATGAACCAGCTGGATTATATGAACCAGCTGGATTATATGATCCAACTGTATTATATGAACCAGCTGGATTATATGAACCAGCTGGATTATATGAACCAGCTGTATTATATGAACCAGCTGTATTATATGAACCAGCTGGATTATATAAACCAGCTGGATTATACAAACCGCCTGGATTTTATGAACCAGCTGTATTATATGAATCAGATGTATTATATGATCCAACTGTATTATATGAACTAACTGTATTATATGAACCAGCTGGATTATCTGAACCAGCTGTATTATATGATCCAACTGTATTATATGAACCAGCTGGATTATATGAACCAGCTGTATTATATGAATCAGATGTATTATATGAACCAGCTGGATTATATGAACCAGCTGGATTATATGATCCAACTGGATTATATGAACCAGCTGGATTATATGAACCAGCTGGATTATACAAACCGCCTGGATTTTATGTACCAGCTGTATGAACCAGATGGATTATACGAACCAGCTCAGAATTCAAAGGTAATTTACAGCAAAAACATAGATATTTATAGACTTCTCTAATGTTTATATTGTCAGTGATCACATCTGAGCCTTAGCAGTTTCCCGGACACCGATTAAGCTTAGTTCTGGACAAAAAGCATGGTCTGTGGAGAATCTCAGCCGAAAGAGTTGTTTCAATCCAGGGTTGGGCTTCGTCTGTGTCTGGGAAACTGTCCCTGAGGGTTGGGGACTGAGTTTATTTCATGGTTTTAGTATATTAGGAGAATATTGCTCTGGTCAAAAGTAGTGCACTATATAGGGAACAGTGTTCCATTTGGGATGTAGCCTTGGTTAACACTGTGGTCCGTGGTATAAACCTGTACGGTGTAGATTCCTTGATGCCCTTCCAGACTCCCTCTGCCTACCCAAGGACGTCAGAGGACAAAAATCAGTTAACCACCTAACCGAGGAACTCAATTTAACCTTGCGCAGTACCCTAGATGCAGTTGCACCCCTAAAAATTAAAAACATCTGTCATAAGAAACTAACTCCCTGGTATACAGAAAATACACGAGCTCTGAAGCAAGCTTCCAGAAAATTGGAACGGAAATGGCGCCACACCAAACTGGAAGTCTTCCGACTAGCTTGGAAAGACAGTACCGTGCAGTATCGAAGAGCCCTCACTGCTGCTCGATCATCCTATTTTTCCAACTTAATTGAGGAAAATAAGAACAATCCGAAATTTCTTTTTGATACTGTCGCAAAGCTAACTAAAAAGCAGCATTCGCAAATGGAGGATGGCCTTCACTTCAGCAGTAATACATTTATGAACTTCTTTGAGGAAAAGATCATGATCATTAGAAAGCAAATTACGGACTCCTCTTTAAATCTGGGTATTCCTCCAAAGCTCCATTGTCCTGAGTCTGCACAACTCTGCCAGGACCTAGGATCAAGGGAGATACTAAAGTGTTTTAGTACTATATCTCTTGACACAATGATGAAAATAATCATGGCCTCCAAACCCTCAAGCTGCATACTGGACCCTATTCCAACTAAACTACTGAAAGAGCTGCTTCCTGTGCTTGGCCCTCCTATGTTGAACATAATAAACGGCTCTCTATCCACCGGATGTGTACCAAGCTCACTAAAAGTGGCAGTAATAAAGCCTCTCTTGAAAAAGCCGAATCTTGACCCAGAAATTATAAAAAACTATCGGCCTATATCGAATGTTCCATTCCTCTCAAAAATTTTAGAAAAAGCTGTTGCACAGCAACTCACTGCCTTCCTGAAGACAAACAATGTATACGAAACGCTTCAGTCTGGTTTTAGACCCCATCATAGCACTGAGACTGCACTTGTGAAGGTGGTAAATGACCTTTTAATGACGTCAGACCGAGGCTCTGCATCTGTCCTCGTGCTCCTAGATCTTAGTGCCGCTTTTGATACCATTGATCACCACATTCTTTTGGAGAGATTGGAAACCCAAATTGGTCTACATGGACAAGTTCTGGCCTGGTTTAGATCTTATCTGTCGGAAAGATATCAGTTTGTCTCTGTGAATGGTTTGTCCTCTGACAAATCAATTGTAAATTTCGGTGTTCCTCAAGGTTCCGTTTTAGGACCACTATTGTTTTCACTATATATTTTACCTCTTGGGGATGTCATTCGAAAACATAATGTTAAATTTCACTGCTATGCGGACGACACACAGCTGTACATTTCAATGAAACATGGTGAAGCCCCAAAATTGCCCTCGCTAGAAGCCTGTGTTTCAGACATAAGGAAGTGGATGGCTGCAAACTTTCTACTTTTAAACTCGGACAAAACAGAGATGCTTGTTCTAGGTCCCAAGAAACAAAGAGATCTTCTGTTCAATCTGACAATTAATCTGGATGGTTGTACAGTCGTCTCAAATAAAACTGTGAAGGACCTCGGCGTTACTCTGGACCCTGATCTCTCTTTTGAAGAACATATCAAGACTGTTTCAAGGACAGCTTTTTTCCATCTACGTAACATTGCAAAAATCAGAAACTTTCTGTCCAAAAATGACGCAGAAAAATTAATCCATGCTTTTGTTACTTCTAGGCTGGACTACTGCAATGCTCTACTTTCCGGCTACCCGGATAAAGCACTAAACAAACTTCAGTTAGTGCTAAATACGGCTGCTAGAATCCTGACTAGAACCAAAAAATTTGATCATATTACTCCAGTGCTAGCCTCCCTACACTGGCTTCCTGTTAAGGCAAGGGTTGATTTCAAGGTTTTACTGCTAACCAACAAAGCATTACATGGGCTTGCTCCTACCTGTCTTTCCGATTTGGTCCTGCCGTACACACCTACACGTACGCTACGGTCACAAGACGCAGGCCTCCTAATTGTCCCTAGAATTTCTAAGCAAACGGCTGGAGGTAGGGCTTTCTCCTATAGAGCTCCATTTTTATGGAATGGTCTGCCTACCCATGTGAGAGACGCAGACTCAGTCTCAACCTTTAAGTCTTTACTGAAGACTTATCTCTTCAGTAGGTCCTATGATTAAGTATAGTCTGGCCCAGGAGTGTGAAGGTGAACGGAAAGGCTGGAGCAACGAACCGCCCTTGCTGTCTCTGCCTTGCCGGTTCCCCTCTTTCCACTGGGATTCTCTGCCTCTAACCCTATTACAGGGGCTGAGTCACTGACTTACTGGTGTTCTTCCATGCCGTCCATGGGAGGGGTGCGTCACTTGAGTGGGTTGAGTCACTGACGTGATCTTCCTGTCTGGGTTGGCGCCCCCCCCCCCCCCCTTGGGTTGTGCCATGGCGGAGATTTTTGTGGGCTATACTCGGCCTTGTCTTCGGACGGTAAGTTGGTGGTTGTAGACATCCCTCTAGTGGTGTGGGGGCTGTGCTTTGGCAAAGTGGGTGGGGTTATATCCTGCCTGTTTGGCCCTGTCCGGGGGTATCATCGGATGGGGCCACTATGTCTTCTGATCCCTCCTGTCTCAGCCTCCAGTATTCATGCTGCAGTAGTTTATGTGTCGGGGGGCTAGGGTCAGTCTGTTACATCTGGAGTATTTCTCTTGTCTTATCCTGTGTCCTGTGTGAATTTAAATATGCTCTCTCTAATTCTCTCTTTCTCTCTTTCTTTCTTTCTCTCGGAGGACCTGAGCCCTAGGACCATGCCTCGGGACTACCTGGCATGATGACTCCTTGCTGTCCCCAGTCTACCTGGCCATGCTGCTGCTCCAGTTTCAACTGTTCTGCCTGCGGCTACGGAACCCTGACCTGTTCACCGGACGTGCTTGTTGCACCCTCGACAACTA